>NW_012120487.1:4986162-4998725 GCF_000951035.1 Colobus angolensis palliatus
CAAATGTACCATAGTTATATAAAATGTTAACATTAGGGCAACTGGGCGAAGGACACATGGGAACTCTACACTATCACTGCAACTTTTCTATAAACCTAAAATTACCCAAAGATTTAAAAATTTTATTAAAACAATGTAAGTCAGAGCATATCATTCCACTGCTCCATGTCTGCAATGCATTTCAATGCGTGTGTGCTTGTTGTATATCCCCCTTCTTCCCTGCTTCACTGAGTGCCCCTAAGAGGTAGGGATGTTGTCTTACCAATTGCTGCAGAGCCCAGCACAGTTAGGCACACAAAGGGTCCTTGAAAGCAATTATGTTCTTGCAAATGTCATTTCTTCCACCTGTAAAGCTCTTAACCTACATTAACCTGAAAAACTCAGACTCATTTGTCAAGACTCTGTTCAAATGCCCCTTCCTTTATGAGGCCTGCAATGATTTTTCCAGGCAGAGGTAGCTGTTCCTACAACACTTTCTTCATCCCTTTAATACATCGCTTGTATCACACTGTAGCTGTTTTTTTGCCCTCTCATGACAGTGTCTGGCATATAATATGTACATGACACATGTTTATTGAATGAATTAATGAATATACAAATGGCTTGTAGATTATTTCTTTTTCTCCTATGCCAGTTTGGATAGAAGGAAAGGGGGTTGTGGCCCTAAACAGTGTGTCTTAGAGACCCCTTGAATAGTCAGTCAGGATGGCTTGTTAATTCATTTGAAAATTACAGAGGCCGACTAAGCCTGATTTGACTTCCCATGGTCTTTGTTGTGATTTTTAAAATCAGATTAAACCTCCTCCAGCAGCTGGTTCCTACAGGCTTTGGGGAGATAAAAGTGTCAGCATGTTTCTGCAGCCACACCAGGAAACTTGCTGCCTAGAAAAATCAATTCTGATTATCATAAGAGCTGAGCACAGGATGGTGTACTCAGGAACTGTCCTCACATTCCTGGAGGCACAGAGACTTGTCAGCCGCCGTTTCCCTGTTCAGCCTCTAGACTCTTCTGTGTTGCCCACTGATCTCTCTACAGATCTCCAGCTTACATTCAAGACTAGATTGCACCTTCCTGAAGGTGGCAGGAGGAGCACTGGAATGGGTCTGAGCCTCCTCCTATCTAAAATGAAAGACTGAGGCTGGGCACCGTGGCTCACACCTGTAATCCCAGCACTTTGGGAGGCTGAGACAGGAGGATCACCTGAGGTCAGGAGTTCGAAACAAGCCTGGTCAACGTGGTGAAACCCCATCTCTACTAAAAGTACAAAACTTAGCTGGGTGTGGTGGTGCATGCCTGTAATCCCAGATATACGGGAGGCTGAGGCAGGAGAATTGCTTAAACCCCAGAGGTGGAGGTTGCAGTGAGTCAAGATCGTGCCATTGCACTCCAGCCTGGGAAACGAGTGAAACTCCACCTCAAAAAATAATTAATTAAATAAAATAAAATGAGAGACTGAGATGTGATGAGCTCTAAATTCACAGGCTTGTTGACACCTAACAAGGTGACAGGAAATCTTAATTGACAGTGTGAACTTAAAACATGGACATTACCTGCTTCAGAGTCTTAAAGGATGGGGGAATTTCTATCAGGTCTTTTCCTTTTTCTTTTCTTTCTTTCTTTTTTTTTTTTTTTTTTTTGAGATAGGATCTTGCTGTCACCCAGGCTGGAGTGCAGTGGCATGGTTATAGCTCAAGGCCTCCCAAAGTGCTAGGATTACAAGCATGAGCCACCACACCCAGCCAGGTCTTTTACATGTTACTAACAGATGCTGTAGTAGTCAGAATAATAGTCTCCCAAATATATAATTCCTAGAATCTGTGAATATGTTACTTTACATGACAAAAGGGATTTTTGCAAATGTAATTAAATTAAGGATCTTGAAAATGGAGGATTGACCTGGAATGCCTAGGTGGGCCCATTATAGTCACAAGAGTTTTTATAAAAGACAAGCAGGAGGTTCAGAGAGGTTGGAAGACGTTCCACTGTGGCTTTGAAGATGGAAGAAGGGGCCCCAGGCAAAGGGATGCAGGCAGCCTCTGGAAGCTGGAAAAGGCAAATTAAAGATTCTGCCCCCAGATGAGGCCCTCCAGAGAGAACACAGACTGAAACTGGCCAACAACTTCATTTTAACCCAGTGAGACCCATCTTAGACTTCTGACCTCCAGAACTGTGAGATAATAAGTTTGTGTTAAGTCATTAAGTTTGTAGTAATTTTAGTGCAGCAATAGGAAACTAATACAGAAGCCCATTAGACAGCTACCTAATCTCATATAATAATCCATTACTATACATTCTTAAATTCTAGGGAAAAGTCTTTTGATATCCTATTCTTCTTCCTCTAATCAGAACAAGAGAGCTATGGTATTCATTTTATTTCACTTTTGGGCTCATAATTTCAGTCTCATTAATTCCTGGAGAGCAGGGAATGTCACATTTATATTAATATCTCTATCCTCAGTATCTGGCACAGAATACATTTGTTAAATGGCTGCTGAAGAGCCACAATCCTCCTTCGTCCAAGTTTCTGGTATGATTACCTTTCCCACATTCCTACGTTCCCTTACATTTCACTTATTCGCATATTACTGGCCCTAAGATACAGATCCTTGACATTCCCAGATTTAATACTCACTAGCTTTAATATTTATAAGTGACTCCAAAGCCACATTGTGACCTAACATTTCATGGAGGCTGCTGTATGGACATAAGGCAGATGACTGATAAGTGAACCTTACTGACTGCCCAGCACTCCATCTCACCCTGACCTTGTTCTCAGTTCCTGTTTATATGGGGAGTTACTCTCATCACTGTGGAATTCAGATTCCCAGGAAATCTCTTAAAACTCCTCCTGTTTGTCCCAGTGTTTGTCATTCTGTCTAACCCCCCTTTGGAACCCATGGTCACTCTTATCTATGTCTTTAATTATAGTAAGAGCTATTGGGCAGGAGCAGTGGCTCACGAACCTGTAATCCCAGCACTTTTGAGAGGCCTAAGCGGGCAGATCACTTGAGCTCAGGAGTCTGAGACCAGCCTGGGGAACATGACAAAACTCTGTCTCTACAAAAAATACAAAACTTAGCCAGGTATGGTGGCATGCACCTATAGTCCCAGCTCCTGGGGAGGCTAAGGTGGGAGGATTGCTTAAGCCCGGGAGGTCGAGGCCGCAGTAAGCCATGAGCATTCCACTGCACTCCAGCCTGGGCGACCCTGTCTTGAAATTAAATACATGAAGAAAATGATAATTTTAAAAAGCGGTTGGAGGAGGGACCCTCCTTTCTCTGTCCATGGAGATGGAGGCTCCTCCTACAGACCTGGGTAGAATGCTTTAGGCCTTAAATATTAGTAAATCTGGGCCACACAGACTTTGACTTTGAGTGAATGTTGTATGGGCTAATTACAGCCAGTGGCCTACGTTGACCTATGTGTGTCTTTCTGACTCCAGAGTAAAGTATTAGCAAGCCCCATTTGCCGGAGGACTTTAGCCATGGCTTCATCCTCGTTTTTATGAGTAATAAGGCTTTTTTTTTTTTCTTACATTACTCCCCTTCTCTCTGACTCCTGCATCTATTTCTCAATGGGTTTAGGTGGGGAAAAAAAGGAATGCTATTTATCAATCTTCCTAGAACCTTAATAGAAACTACAATTTGTTGAGTGTTTACTCTGTGCCATGCACTATGTTAGTGCTTTATACACATTATCTATGTATGTCTTTAGTTACACTAAGAGCTTTTAAATCATCACCAACACAGCAACAGATCCAACTAGAGGCTACTTACTGCTGAGTGCTGGTTGCACTCAGTCTCTGCAAGAAATATAAAATTTAGTCAGGCATGGCATAGCCAGGCACACCTGTAGTTCCAGCTACTAGGGAGGCTGAGGCGGGAGGATCACCTGAAACTGGGAGACAGAGGTTCCAGTGAGCTGAGATCACACCACTGTACTCCAGCCTGGGAAACAGAGTCAGATCTCATCTCAAAAAAAAAAAAAAACTAGAACCCAGGACCCAGAGTCCCAGGTAAGCTCAGTCCTCTGGATTGTTCTCTTGATCAGCACCAGACAGCCTCTGCAATGGGCCCCACATAGAGGTGGTGGAAGCCCCCTCCATTCTTCTATTTCCACAGGTCTCCAGGGGTTGCTTGGCAACCAGCACCCAGCAGTAAGTGGCCTCTAGTTGGATTCATTGCTGTGGAGTTACCAAGTCTCGTCTCACACCTGTGCATGCTCTCGCTCCCTAATAATGAGGCTTCTCTCCTACCCCCACCTCCCCAGTAAGACTTTCTTCTCTGATCCACAATCATTAGCTTCTCAGGAAACAAAGGGAGCTCTCAGGGACCTTTGTGGTGAGGGCCTCCAGGGAATAAGGCACTCCCAAGACCCTCATCCCCCAAAGATGACAGAAATTCCTATTGTGGGTGGCCCTGCTCAGCAATGCTCATAACCTCCTCTTCTTCTGTCTGGAATCCCCTAAGAGAGATCAAATGGGCTGGAGGAATTTAACTGAACACTTCATACTGTGCTAGTCAGTCACTAAATGCTGTTCCAACATTCCTGGAACCACAGATGGAAAACCTTAGAAAGCAACCCAGTGGCCGGGCATGGTGGCTTACACCTGTAATCCCAGCACTTTGGGAGACTGAGGCGGGCGGATCACGAGGTCAGGAGATCAAGACCATCCTGGTTAACACGGTGAAACCCCGTCTCTACAAAAATACAAAAAAAAAAAAAAGATTAACTGGGCGTGGTGCTGGGTGCCTGTAGTCCCAGCTACTTGGGAGGCTGAGGCAGGAGAAAGGCGTGAACCCAGGAGGCGGAGCTTCCAGTGAGCCGAGATCGTGCCACTGCACTCCAGCCTGGGTGATAGAGTAAGACTCTACCTAAAAAAAAAAAAAAGAAAGAAAGCAACCCAGTGACCCCTCACATGTGGATCTGAAGGCAGAGAAAGGAAGGAACCCAATATGTATTGCATTCCCCAGACACAGTATTATCTTATCACATTTAGGCTCCCTCACCACCAGCAAACCTATGAGGCTTTTATAGTCGAAGACATTATCTATTCATAAAAATGAAGTGATTTACCACAGCTCACAAAACCAAAAAAATAAAATCACAAAACTTTTGTGTACAGAAGTGATATATACATAAACACACATAAATGTTCCCCCGTTTCCTTTTACAATGAAAGCAGTCTCCCCCTATCCTTGGGGGATAAGTTCCAAGCCCCTCATTGGATACCTGAAACCTCAGATAGTACCTAATCACATATAGTATACACTATGCTTTTTCTTTTTTCTTTTTTCTTTTTTTGAGATGGAGTCTCTCTCTCTCACCTAGGCTGGAGTGCAATGGCCCAATCTTAGCTCACTGCAACCTCTGTCTCCTGGGTTCAAGCGATTCTCCTGCCTCACCCTCCTGAGTAACTGGGATTACAGGCGCCTGCCACCACGCCGGCTAATTTTTTGTATTTTTAGTAAAGGCAGGGTTTCACTATGTTGGCCAGGCTGGTCTCGAACTCCTGACCTTGTGATCCACCTGCCTCAGCCTCGTAAAGTGCTAGGATTACAGGCGTGGGCCACCGCACCCAGCCCACACTATGCTTTTTCAATTTGATAACCATGATGGCTACAGAATGTCTAAAGGGCAGATAGCAAAGACAGCATGGATATGCTGGACAAAGGGATCATTCATGCCCTAGGCAGGACAGAGCAAGACAGTGCAATATTTCATCATGCTACTCAAAACAGTGTGCAATTTAGGCCGGGCGCAGTGGCTCAGGCCTGTAATCCCAGCACTTTGGGAGGCCAAGGTAGGCGGATCACTTGAGGTCAGAAGTTCGAGACCAGCCTGGCCAACATGGTGAAACCCCATTTCTACTAAAAATACAAAAATTAGCCAGGCATAGCGGTGTGCGCCTGTAATCTCAGTTGCTCCAGAAGCAGGAGAATCGCTTGAACCCAGGAGGTGGAGGTTGCAGTGAGCTGAGCTTGTGCCACTGCACTCCAGCCTAGGTGACAGAGTAAGACTCTATCTCAAAAAAAAAAAAAAAAAAGAACATATGTAATTTAAAATTTATTAGCTTATTTCTAGAATTTTCTGTTTAGTATTTTCAGATCTAGAGGACCCCAGGTAACTGAAACCTTGGAAAGTGAAACCAAGGATAAGAGGGGGCAGTAATTGATCATCAAATTCTGTAAATTGTAGTTCTAAATCTTTCTCCTCATTTCCATCCTTCATGTCATTTTGTCACTCTTAGCGTTATGGACTGAACATCTATGTCCTCCCAAAATGTGTATGTTGAAGCCCTAACCCTCAGTGTGCTTGTATTTGGAGATGAGGCCTCAGAGGAAGTAATTAAAGTTAAATGATGTCATAAGAGTGAGTTCTGATCCAACAGAATTTGTGTCATTATAAAAAGAGACACCAAAGAGTTTGCACCTCTCTCCCCTGTGCCCATGCACCAGGGAAAGGCCACAAGAACACAGAGTGGGAAGGCAGCCCGAGGGGAGAGCTCACATCAGACATCAACCCTGCTGGCACCTTGATCTTAGACTTCTAGTCTCCAGACTGTGAGAAAATTCATTTCAATTGTATTTTGTTATGGCAGCCAGAGCAGAATAATACACTTAGTTCAGCCCCATATAATTTACCCAAGCCCTTGCTTGCTTGCTTGCTTCCTTTCTTTTATGGCCGGTCACTACTATATTTGTTTATTAATTTTTAGATAGCTTTATGAGGTATAATTGATACACAAAAAAATACACTTATTTAATGTATACAATTTGATGAGTTTGGATCCAAAACCTGGTTTCTTTGCCTCATTTACATCTACCCTTCAAACTGAAGCCAGGAATTTTTCTAAAATGCAAATCTAACTTGTTTAAACCCTTTTATGGCTCCCCAGTGCCTATGGTGGTGGTCTCCAACTTACATCCCTTTAAGTAAGAAAAATTTAGATACAGCATGCACAGTATATGTGTATTCGTTAGATTATACATCTATATGTCTACTTCTATACACAAAATATATTAAAATATATGAAGTTAAAATAAACAATAAATGTTTAAAATCTAATGTATTCATGAACAGTCCAGAAAACTTTATTTTTGCTGCATAAAAGCACAAACACACACATAAAAACCCTTTGTTAATTTCCCTTCAGCAAAAGCAACGAGAATGACCATGTCATCTATGGCCATACCACCCTGAACACGCCCGATCTCGTCTAGTCTTGGAAGCTAAGAGGGGTTGGGACTGGTTAGTACTTGGATGGGAGATTGACCATGTCAGATCTAATTACATTGTCATTGATTTTACCTCCAAACGTGGCTGACAATGAACTTGTGTTGGGAGTTGGAAAAACATCAGTTCAGCCATTTTCTTTATGCTCATTTGGGTTCACTATAATCTTCTAGTATAGTCTTCAATCAGAGGTTTCTTTATAGGACTCTTTAAAAGCCATATATCCATTATGACATTTCATTTAGTTAAAACTAGATCATGTAATCAATAAATCCACTTAACCAGGCACAAGAAAACCACAAAAGCTCACGATTGGCCGAACATAAACAAAGAAGTGAGTCAGTCCACTGTCAACCCCTTAGAAGGGCAGAATGGCTCCTCCTATCTCAAGATGTTTTGAGTGTAGGCTATCTGACCATCTGATATGGTGATCAAAGACACTTCTGACAATCCACATAGTATCAGTAAAAAATATTTTATGCTCAAAGATTAAAAGTAAGCTCTAATAATTTCTTCAGTTCCCTAAGGAGACATCAAGCATGAATCCTCTGGCTGATGACAAAAACTTTCTGTTTGCCGTGGAAGGTCTCTTTGAACCCCAATCTGCCACCTATAGCCTCTCCAGCAAATTTCTCTCTCAGCACCAACTCTGCTCTTTCACAACCTTGATCCAGTTTTACTGTATTGCTCACCACGCCCCAAATATTCTGTGCTCACATCCCCTTGTGCACGAACTGCAAGGATGATATCAGATAACACAAGTGAAATCACCTGGCACCTCATAGGTGCTTTTAGTAAACGCATGTTGACTTTCACCTCAAGCTAGTTAAACTAAGTGGTTCTACAAAGTTAGCCTGCCGCAAAACCACCTGGAAAACTTGTCATAGCACAGATCATTGTCACTCACCCACCAGAGTTTCTGACTCAATAGTTCTAATGTGGGCCTGAGAAGTTGCATTTCTAACAAATTCCAAGGTGATGTTGATGCCATGGGTCTGAGAATCAGTGAACTAAACGACTCATATACCTTCTCCTATTTCTAACGATCTCTGAATCCTCAATGCCTTTAATAGAGAGCAAATGAACAAAATGAACTTTTATCCCTATATAATATTTGACATTATCATGAAGGGAAATATGAACTCTATAATACCTCAGATGCACAGTGTAGAGAAAAGAGCATATACTTTTGAATCAGATCTTCTTGAAATCCCACTTTATAGCAGTGTCGTTGACCTAAGGCAAGTTAACTAATCTCTGAGTCTGAGTTTCTTATTCGGCAAAACAGGAGAGTATTAAAGTAGTACCTACTTCATAGTGTTAATTGTGAGATAATATATATGGGAAATAATTTGTAAAAAGAAAAGTACTATATACAGACTGCCCCAATAAGACATACGCATAATGTATTAATGTACATTTAACACGTAGAATAGAAAGATAATAAATAATACATGTTTTGGCTGGGCGTAGTGGCTCATGCCTGTAATCCCAGCACTTTGGGAGACCGACATGGGTGGATCACCTGAGTCAGGAGTTCAAGATCAGCCTGGCCAACATGGTGAAACCCCATCTCTACTAAAAATACAAAAATTAGCCAGGCGTGGTGGCACACGCCTATAATTGCAGCTACTCAGGGGGCTGAGGCAGGAGAATCTATTGAACCTGAGAGGTGGAAGTTGCAATGAGCCAAGATAGTGCCACTGCACTCCAGCCCAGGCTACAGAGTGAGACTCAGTCTCGAAAAAAATAAAATAAAATAATAATAATACATGTTTTGAATACTTTAAATCACAGATTTCCAAAATTTCCAATCCAGATACTAATTCATTTTTGAAAATTATATGATCTACATGTTGCTATATCATCTAAAATATGTACATAATTTATTAGTACTACTGGTAGATACTAATAATAGTAGTAGCTGTGGCAGCCAGCTTCCAAGATGGTCCCCAATGATACTTTCCTCCCAATATCCACACTTTTGTGTAGTTTCCTCCCATGCTGAATCAGTGACCAACAGAAAGCTGTAAGGCTAAGGCTAACTCACAAGGGACATTGCCACTTCCTGTGGCCTTTTACATCTCTCACTCTGGGAAAAGCCAGCTGCTACACAAATAAAGACACTTAAGCAGCTCTGTGAAGACACTCTAAAAGGCCAAATGGGAAAGAAGTAAGGCCTCCTGCCAACAGCTAGCACCAGACATGTGAGTGTGCAGCCTTAAGATCCTCCAGCCCCAGTCTATGTTTCAGATGATTGTAACCCAAGCCAACAGCTGGCTATACCTCATAAGAGGCCCCCAAGCCACTCCCAAATGCTTGATCCACAGAAACTATAAGATAATGAATTATTATTGTTGTTTGACACTACAAATTTATTTATTTATCTATCTATCTATCTATCTATCTATCTATCTATCTATCTATCTATCTATCTATCTATTTGAGATGGAGTCTTGCTCTGTTGCACAGGCTGGAGTGCAGTGGCATGATCATGGCTCACCACAGCCTTGACTTCCTGGGATCAAGCAATGCTTCCACCTCAGCCTCCCAAGTAACTGGGACTACAGGCGCCCACCACCATGCTCAGCTAATTTGTTTTATTTTTTGTAGAGATGAGGTCTCACAATGTTGCCCAGTCCAGCACTATGAACTTATAAAGTGTTCTGTTATAGGACAGTAGATATACTGTAGCTAACATTTAGTGTGCATTTACAATGTTCCAGGAACTATGCCAAGGAACTAAGGACCCAACAGCCTTATGATGCAGATGCTATTACAATCCCCAAAGAAGAAAGGGTACCCCAGAGAAGTTAAGCCATTCAGTCAAGTTCCATGACTAGTAAGTGGCAGAAGCAGAATTTGAACCCAAGTCTCTAACTCCAAGCCCCAGTTTCTTGGTCACTCATTTAGACAAGCCAACATAAAACCTCCTGCATAGTTAAACAGCAGAAGCAACTGAACCCCTGGAGGAGAGCAAACTTGTATAAAGCTAGCAGAGGGTAGCCCAGGGGCCACACCTGAAACAGCATTAACGCCTGATGCTGCAAGCCCCAGAAGTTCCAAGCTGGCCCCACCTCCCAGCCCTTATATTGTCAGGCCAGCCGCCTCTCAGGAAAATCCTGCCCAAGATTCCCAGGACTCACCCAGATCTGTAGTTTCACCCGCTTCTCGTGACGGTAGACCGTCTTCACCTTGAAGTCGATGCCCACGGTGCTAACGAAGGCCGGGGTGAACGTGTCATCAGCATAGCGGAAGAGGAAGGAGGTCTTGCCAACACTGCTGTTGCCAATGATAAGCAGTTTAAACATGTAGTCAAAATTCTGGTCAGAGGCGTCTTTGACTCCAGTTTTACCATCCGTCACTGAAGCCATCTGCAAGAGAGACCTAGGGTCACTCAGGAACAGACCTTCAGTGTCACCTTGAGTCACCAACCTTCTAATGGTCACCCCACCATTCACGCACTCACTCCTTACTCCAGCAGCACTGAGGAAATGCACACTACTCAGAATCACTCCATCACTACATCTGCCCCAAATGTTGTCTCAGCACAGGGGTGGAACCCAGCTCCTCCCATTCATTCCTTCAGCAAATATTTACTGAGCACATTGATCTGGGGCAAGCCCTGTGCTGGTCATGGGACTTACAAATATGAGTCAGACATGGTGCCTGACCTCTAAGTGGACAAAGACTAGAATAAAAGGTGGGTCAACACAGAGTAACAAAGCAGTAGATAAGTGATAAGACAGAGGAGTCCTGGCTGAGGAAGTCCATGAGAAGCATCTTACTGAGCCTGGAGGCCCGGTGATCAAGGAAAGGCTCCTGGAGGAAGCAGCTCCTGAGCTATTTTGGAGAAAGAAAAAAAAAAAAAAAAAAAAGCCAAGAACAGCAAACACATGCACATCCAAGGAAAGACTCAGTAAAGAGCTATCACTCTCTTGCTTTAAAAACTTTTATGACTCAGGAGGCTGAGGTGGGAGGATCACTTGAGCCCAGGAGTTCAACGCTGCAGGGAGCCATGATCATGCCACTGAATGCCAGCCTGGGCAGCAGAGCAAGACCTCATCTCTAAAAAATAAAATAAATAAAAAATAGAAACTTTCATGGCTTTCCACAGCTCTAGAGATCAAGTCCAAACTGTTCAACTTGACAAATAACCAACTAACCAAAGAGCTAACTCTCTAAGCTTTATCTTCCTGTATCCCTTCTCTTCACCAACCTGTGCTTCCCTTAGATCTAATTACACACTTTACGCCAAATAAGCCACATTATTTCTTGCCTTTGTCCCTTTATACATGTATTCCTTCTGCCTAGAATTCTCTTTTCCTCCTAACAAACTCCTACCCATCCTTGGAGGTCCAGGTCAAGTGCCAGCTTCCCTGTGCATGGCAGAGGCAGGCACTCCTGCCCCTGTGCTCTCAGAACACTGTAACAGCCCTTATATCACTTCAGCACTGTTGGAATGAGCAGCTGGGCCTTAATGGACTTCATTCCTAGATATCTGGTTTCTAGGAAAGCACGAATCCTAGCACATAATAAACACTCAGGAAATGTGTGCTGAATTCATCACAGTCACTTCATCACTCTGGGGCTCAATCTCCTCATCTGGAAAATGGGGAGAACAATTTCCACCCTGCTCTTCTCACAGGGCTATCACAGGACTCAAACGAGATAACAATGGATGAAACCATTACCAACTGGTAAATTCCACACAGGTGTGAACATATGTCCTTATTATTCCAAAGCCTTCAAAGCCTAGGTCCTTTATTTGTTCACTCATTCATTCATTCATTCATTCAGCAAATATTTAATATATGCCAGACCTTTCCTGAGACCCCAGCCTTCTCAGTTCTGTCACCATCTGCTTTCCTAGAACACCCAAATCTGAACTCCATAATTCAGCACTTGGTCACATGGTCTTCTTTAAGTCTTTAATTGCTTCTCCTATGTCTTGGAAGCCTCAGGTACCCTGCTTCTCCACCTGAAATCTCCCCTTATGCTCAGCACAAGGGTACCCAGATGGCTGGATGAGCAGTCAGAGGAGGCTGGGAGGACAGCATTCAAGTGTGATGGTGTCTGGGTTTTCATTCTTGTTAGGAATTCCTGCTTTTTTCCCCAAGGGAAAATAAAGGGCGTGAGGCTGGTGGGTGTGGCTCTTTGGGCCTCTCAGGTGAGCTGTAAGGATAAGGAGCTGATTAATGTAGGTTTAAAGCTCTCTTGAAGAAAAGTTAGACAAATACGTAAGGTTGTTAGCAGCCTTTTAATAAAAGTTCCTTGCGGCCGGGCGCGGTGGCTCAAGCCTGTAATCCCAGCACTTTGGGAGGCC
>NW_012120487.1:4999385-5003989 GCF_000951035.1 Colobus angolensis palliatus
CTCTGCCCCCCGAGTTCAAGCGATTCTCCTGCCTCAGCCTCCCAAGTAGCTGGGATTACAGGCATCCACCACCATACCTGGTTAATTTTTGTATTTTTAATAGAGACAGGGTTTTGCCATGTTAACCAGGCTGGTTTGAACTCCTAACCTTAGGTGACCCACCTGCCTCGGCCTCCCAAAGTGCTAGGATTACAGGTGTGAGCCACCACTCCTGGCCACATTATGCTTTTTCTACATTAAAACAAGGGACGCAACCACAACAACCTCACACAGTCCTCCACTCTGCTGTTTGCCAGTCATCTTTCTTTGTGCACAAGAGAAAATTCCTACTATGAATGTATTCATTATAAAAAAGTTGAAAATTATATTATACGAAAATGTGAAAAAGAGAATTTAAAATTAACTGACATCTGGCCAGGCACGGTGGCTCAGGCCTGTAATCCCAGCACTTTGGGAGGCCGAGGTGGGCAAATCACGAGGTCAAGAGATTGAGACCATCCTGGCTATCACAGTGAAACCCCATCTCTAGAAAAATACAAAAAATTGGCCGGGTGTGGTGGTGGGTGCCTGTAGTCCCAGCTACTTAGGAGGCTGAGGCAGGAAAATGGCGTGAACATGGGAGGCAGAACTTGTAGTGAGCTGAGATCCATGCCACTGCACTCCAGCCTGGGCAACAGAGCGAGATACCACCCCAAAAAAAAAAAAAATTAACTGACATCCCACCCACTCAGAAACTATGGCTGTTAACATTTTAGTGTATGTCCTTCAATATTTTTTCATACAAGAGTGCCACCTAAGGCCAGGTGCAGTGGCTCACACCTGCAATCCCAGCACTTTGGGAGGCCCAAGTGGGAGGATGGCTTCAGGCCAGGAGTTCAAGACCAGCCTGGGCAACATAGGGAGACCCCATTTCTACAAAAAGTAAAAAATTAGCCAGGTGTGGAGGCACACATCTATAATCCCAGCTGCTTGGGATGCTGAGACAGGAGTATTATTTGAGCCCAGAAATTTGAAGCTGCAGTAAGCCATGATTGTGTCACTGCACTCCTGCTTGGGCAACAGAGCAAGACTGTCTCTACCAAAAAAAAAACAAAAACCTCCTCTCTCCAGTCCACGCCTCCAAGATGACAAAGAAAAGAAGGAACAACAGTCATGCCAAAAAAGGCCCACAACCACGTGCAGCCTATTCACTGCATGAACTGTGCCCAATGTGTGCCCAAGGACAAGGCCATTAAGAAATTCGTCATTCGAAACATAGTGGAGGCCACAGCAGTCAGGGACATTTCTGAAGCAAGTGTCTTTGATGCCTATGTGCTTCCCAAGCAGTATGTGAAGCTACATTACTGTGTGAGTTGTGCAATTCACAGCAAAGTAGTCAGGAATTGGCCTCGTGAAGCCTGCAAGGACGAAACACCCCCACCCTGATTTAGACCTGCGGGTGCTGCCCCACGGCTCCCACCAAAGCACATGTAAGGAGCTGAGTCCTTAAAGACTGAAGATGGATTATTCTCTGGAGAAAACTAAAATGGAAATTGTACTTTAAAAAAGGCCATCTATGTTAATATTATATTTTATTTGTTAATTTAAAAAGTAATACACACTTATGGAAAATAATTCAAGCATATCCTATTTGCAAGTATTACCTTTTTTACCAGCTGTAGTTTGTTTTATTTTTTGAGACGGGGTCTCACTCTGTCGCCCAGGCTGGAGTGCAATGGCGCTATCTTGGCTTACTAGTCTTGACCTCCTGGGCTCAAGTGATCCTCTTACCTCAGCTTCCCGAGTAGCTGGGACTACAGGCATGTGCCACCATGCCCAGCTAATTTTTGTACTTTTTGTAGAGATGGGGTTTCACCATGTTTTCCAGGCTGGCCTCAAACTGGGATCAAGTGATCTGCCCTCCATGGCCTCCCAAAGTGCTAGCATTACAGTCAAGAGCCACCGCACCTAGCTGCATTATTTTCTTAATTCCTGGCATCAAATACAAGTAATATGAAACCTAAAGGTTTAAACTGAAAAGTAAGTCTTGCTTCCATCTTTGATTCCTGATCCAGCTCCCCTCCCCAGAGGCATACATGTTATCAATTTATATATCCTTCAGAGATAGCCTTTGCATATATAAGCAAAGAGATCTATTTATACTATTTATATACATAGCATACCATGCATTTTAGTCTATACCTTCTATGTATATTGTAATAGCTGATATCGTATGCACAGAAGGTATAGACTAGAATATATGATATGTTATTATTTAGCAAATCACTTAAATTTTAAAAGTACAATCATGAACCTCATAACAATGTTTCAGTCAGTGACAGACCACATGTACAATGGTGGTCCCATAAGATTATAATGGAGCTGAAAAATTCCTATTGCCTAGTGACATAGTAGCCATGGTAACGTCATAGCACAACATATTACTCACGTTTGTGTTGACACTGGTGTAAACAAACGTACTACATTGCCAGTTGTATAAAAGTACAGCACATACTATTATGTGCAATACATAATACTTGATATTGATAATAAATGACTATGTTACTGGTTTCTATATTTACTTACTACACTTTTATTGTTATTTTAGCGTGTACTTTTTCTACTTAATTTTTTTTTTAAAGTTAACAGTAAAACAGCCTCAGGCAGGTCCTTCAGAAGGTATTCCAGAAGAAGACATTGCCATAAGAGATGACAGCTCCATGCCTATTATTGCCCCTGAAGACTTGCCAGTGGGACAAGATGTGGAAATGGAAGGCAGTGATATTGATGCTCCTGGACCCTGTGTAGGCCTAAGCTCACGTGTGTATTTGTGTCTTCCTTTTTAACAAAATAATTTCAAACATAAATTTTAAAACTAAGGAAGAAAATAAAGAAAGAAAAGTCCAGGTTCAGTGGTTCATGCCTGTAATTCCAACACTTTGGGAGGCCAAGGTGGGAGAATCGCTCAAGCCAAGGAGTTTGAGGCTGCAGTGACCCATGATTGCACCACTGCATTCCAATCCAGGTAACACAGTGAGCCTTCATCTCAAAAAAGCCCATACAATGTATGTGTACTTTAAGCTAAGTGTTATTACAAAAGAGTCTATGGCTGGGCATGGTGGCTCAGGCCTGTAATCCCAGACTTTGGGAGGCTGAGGCAGGCAGATCACTTGAGGTCAGGAGTTCAAGACCAGCCTAGCCAACATGGTGAAACCCCATCTCTACTAAAAATGCAAAAATTAGCCAGGCGTGGTGGTGTGCGCCTGTAATCTCAGCTACTCAGGAGGCTGAGGCACAAGAATTGCTTGAACTCGAGAGGTGGAGGTTGCAGTGAGCAGAGATCCACTGTACTCCAGCCTGAGTGACAGAGCAAGACTCAATCTCAAAATAAATAAATAAATAAAAGAGTCTAAAAGGTTTTAAACATTTTTTAAGTTTATAAAGTTTAAAAGTTATGGTAAGCCAAAGTTAATTATTGAAGAAAAATATTTTTAAATAAATTTAGTGTAGCCTAAGTGTACAGTGTTATAAAGTCTCCTATAGTGCATGGTAATGTCCTAGGCCTTCACATTCACTCACCACTCACTCACTGACTCCCCCAGAGCAACTGCTGGCCCTGCAAGCTCCATTCATGGTAAACGTCCTATACAGGTGTACCACTTTTTATATCATACCATATTATGACTGGGTGCAGTTGTTCACACCTGTAATCCCAGCACTTTGGGAGGCTGAGGTGGGTGGATCACTTGAGGTCAGGAGATAGAGACCAGCCTGGCCAACATGATGAAGCTCCATCTCTACTAAAAATACAAAAAATTAGCCGGGCATGGTGGCAGATGCCTGTAATCCCAGCTATTCAGGAAGCTGAGGTTGCAGTGAGCTGAGACTGCACCACTGTACTCCAGCTTGGGTGACAGAGCCAGACTCAGTCTCAAAAGAAAAAAAACACCACATTTTTACTGTACCTTTTCTATGTTTAGATGTGTTTAGATACACAGATACTTACCACTGTGTTACAATTGCCTGCTGTATTCAATACAGTAACTTGCTGTACAGGTTTGTAGCCTAGGAGTTATAGGCCATCTATTCCATATAGACTATGTGTATAGTAAGCTATACCGTACACCATATAGATTTGTGTAAGTATACTCTATGATGTTCATACAACTATGAAATCACCTAATGACACATTTCTCAGAACATACCCTTGTCATTAGCAATGCATGACTGGACTTAAATAATTCCAAAAGTACCACAAATGTATGAGATTTTGAGACCAGACGCAGTGGCTCAGCCGAGGTGGATCACTTGAGCTCAGGAGTTTGAGATCAGCCTGGTCAACATGGTGAAATCCAGTCTTTACTAAAAATACAAAAATTAGCCAGGCGTGGTGGTGCACACCTGTAATTCCAGCTCCTCAGGAGACTGAAGTATAAGAATTGCCTTGAACCCAGGAGGCGGAGGCTGCAATGAGTCAAGATCACACAACTACACTCCAGTCTAGGCGACAGAGTAAGAAACAGTCTCAAAAAAAAAAAAGAAAGAAAGTATGGGCTGGGCACAGTGGCTCACGCCTGTAATCCCAGCACTTTGAGAGGCCAAGGCGGGCGAATCACGAGGTCAAA
>NW_012120487.1:5004495-5014528 GCF_000951035.1 Colobus angolensis palliatus
CAATCTTGGCTCACTGCAACCTCCACCTCCTGGGTTCAAGCAATTCTCCTGCCTCAGCCTCCCAAGTAGCTGGGACTACAGGTGTTCACCATCACACCCGGCTAATTTTTGTATTTTTAGTAGAGACAGGATTTCACCATGTTGGCCCAGCCAGATCAATTCTTTAATATTGTCACTTTCTTTAGGAAGTTGCTTTTAAGTTGTTTTTCTACTCTTAATTATTATAAATTAAACTACAGTGAACATTTCTTTACATAAATTTTTGTACATTTTCCTAATTATTTCCTTGAGATTCCTTGAAGTGGAATTGCTGGTCAAAGAGTCACTTTACTAAAACATAAATTTGATCTTTACCACAATTTCATATCCTGTATCTTATTCTATCCTCTAAATAAAGCTGGGAAATAAAGCTGGAAAGACAGGAATGATTATTTCCATTTGATCAAGAAGGAAATTGAAAGTGAGAAATTAAAAGGATTTGCCCAAATCTCACAGCTAACAGCCAAGACCAGACTTAGTACCCTGCGGTGTTATGAAAAAGTTTAAAATCAATGCTCTACCCCTCAGATGAATTATTAGGTAAGTCATATTCCCTCTCTAAGCCACAGCTCTTTTACCTTAAAATAGAGAAAATACCACCTACTTCACAGAGCTTGGTACAAATAGAATGATTAGTACTATACGTAAACAATCTGACACAGTTTCTCGGCCCATGGAGGTACTGAACATACATTATTTCACTGTCGCCTTTAATTCACTCTGCAGGCAAATCTTGTTCAACTGCCCTCTCCCTGATCATGGCTCCATTATTTGGGCCTGTTTTACAATTAACTGTTTGCTCCCTCTTCTGGATTCAAGGGGGCTTTATCCATACTTACATCTGGTCAACGCTAGACCTATAGTAAATCCTTAGAGGGTGTTATGTCTTTCAAGAAACACATATAGAGCATTTTTCAAGTGCCAGACTATCAGTGTAAATGTCAGATTATTGGTCTTCATTTTTCTGATGTAGCCCAGCTTCACACTCTTAAAATGCTAGAATTAGAAGGAACTTTGGAGTAGCAGCTTTATTGTAACAAAAAGCCTGGCTACTGGGCCCAGCTTTCCCAGTAACTCAATGTGTAAACTTGGCCAACCTACTTAAATTCTATGCCTCAGTGTCCTCATCTAACAATAATACCTACTTTCACAAGGTGCTGTGAATTTTAAATAAGAGAAATGTAAATGCTGAGAAAAATACATGTAGCCTTGTGTAGAATCAGTGAGAAATTTGTCTGCCTTTATTAGCGATGACTGCCACAGATATGAGACTAGGGAGTGATGGCAAGAGTAAAAAATTGTTTCAGTTCCTGATCTACCTCCATTTATCTTACAGGTTAAAAAAAAAAAAAAAAAGAGGCTCTGCAAAGAGAAGTGATTTGTCCAAGCTCACACAGCAAGTCAGTTGGAGGGTCATGAATGGAACTTCTGTTACCTAATGGCTTCCAGGTTTGACAGGATTAAGGAAAATGAAAACCATAACAATTTTAGAGTGAATAAAGCAGCATCCTGGCTGGGCATGGTGGCTCATGCCTGTAATCCCAACACTTTGGGAGGCCAAAGTGGGAAAATCACTTGAGGCCAGGAGTTCAAAACCAGCCTGGGAAACAGTGAGATTCCATTTCTACAATTTCTTTTTTTTTTTTTTTTTTGAGACAATCTCGCTCTGTTGCCCAGGCTGGAGTGCAGTGGCGCGATCTAGGCTCACTGCAAGCTCCACCTCCCGGGTTCACACCATTCTCCTGCCTCAGCCTCCTGAGTAGCTGGGACTACAGGCGTCTGCCACCACGTCCAGCTAATTTTTGTATTTTTAGTAGAGACAGGGTTTCACCGTGTTAGCCAGGATGGTCTCAATCTCCTGACCTTGTGATTCACCTGCCTCGGCCTCCCAAAGTGCTGGGATTACAGGCATGAGCCACCACACCCAGCCAAAAAAATTTTAAATTAGCTGGATGTGGTAGTGTGTACCTGTAGTCCTCAGTACTTGGGAGGCTGAGGCAGGAAAATCACTTGAGTCCAGGGGTTCGAGGTTACAGTGAGCTATGATTGCACCACTGTATCCCAGCCTGGGTGACAGAGTGAGACCCTATCTCTAAAAATAAAAATTAAAAAAAGAAGCATCCCCAACATCCTGAGTGTCTTGCCACCATACTATACTTGCCATACCACACTGTCAGCATCTGCTTATGCACACGCAGCGTGGCTTTCCCAGTAGGTGATGTGAGAATGGGGAGAGGCAGAGAGCTGAGTTCAGTTGGAAGGCTCATTCAGATGGAAGCCCCCAAGGGGATCTTCTTAGGAGGGGGCAGCCAGGGACTACTTAGACATTTGGAAGACAGGCAAAAAGCATCCCAGCAGGCAGCCGCCTGAGGCAGATCTAAGCAGACAGGTCACTGTACAGTGGTGCGTGCAGAATTGCATTTGTAAGATAAGCATCAATCAAATCTTTCCTCTATTTTGTGACAGTCACATAAAATGATAGAGCTATCTCCGTGACAAGCAATACAGATGAAGGCCCAGGGACCATCTGGGAAGCCGTCCCTGTCCCAGGCTGGGGGAAAGAAATGGCTCCTCAAAGGGTGGCTGTGAAAAACAAATAACCCTTTCAGTCTGATAGGTGGCAGAAATAAGCACCTAAGGAAGAAGCCAACTTTAGCTAGGAAAGAGCAGGGGAAGAGGAGGAGAGAGCCCTAAAAGCCAGCAAGAAGAGATCAGCTCAATAAATGGAGTGAAGGAATGAATGAAGGAACTTACCTTTTGTTGGAAAGAACATGAGTCTGAGTCCAAGCGACCTGGCATTTGAAAGATAAGCCCTGGCTCTTTCAGTGGTCCTGTAAACTTAGACAAATCACACTCCTGGCCTCAGTTTCCTCATCTATAAAAGGAGTTCATAAAATGGCTTCCTGGCAAAACTATTGCAAGAATTAAAACCTGTATATGGGAGGGGGTTTTATTAACCCCTTAATTTTTTGGTTTGTTTGTCTCTGTGCTTCATAGTTTCTTCTAGCAAGTCATCCTGAGTAGTGGAAGTAGTTTGGAGTTCCAAATCAAACAAACTAGATTCAGTTTCCAGGTCTATCATTTATTACATATGAGACTTTGGGAAGAAATTTTACAAGATTAAGACAGTTTCTTCATTCATAAAACAATTGTTGGGAAAATTATAGGTAATGTGGGTAATACATCTAGAATAGTACAGTAATTTCTTGGTATAGGCAAGGGATTGACTCCAGGACCTCCACATATACCGAAATTCATGCCTACTCAAGAACCACAGTTGGCCCAGTGGAACCCACCTAGACTAAAAGTTGGTCCTCTGAATATACAGACTTCACCTCCCTTCACTACTGTATTTTCTTCTCTTTTTCTTCTTTTTTAAGAGATGGGTGTCACTCTGTTTCCCAGGATGGAGTACAGTGGCCTGATCATAACTCACTGTAGCTTCAAGTTCCTGGGCTCAAGCGATCCTCCTACCTCAGCCTCCCACGTAGCTGGGATTACAGGTTCGAGCCACTGCGTTTGACCCACCATGGTATTTTTTTTTTTAATCAGTGTTTGGTTGAAAAAGAAAATTGGGTATAAGTGGACTTGCACAGTTCAAACCCATGCTGTTCAAAGGTCAACTGTATATGCAATATAGCAGGGGCTCAATAAATGTAATTCCCTGTCTTCCTACTTGGAGCATTTCAGTGAGAATAAGGAGGGAGTTGGGCAAATGTGGACCTCATCCTTCTCCTTTAAGCCACACTCTCCTTTTCTAATTCAATCTGTCTTTAGACTATTCCCCACTGCTAACCCATCACCACCTTTTCATTGTTTTCCCAGGTATCTTAGAGCCACAGAAACAATATCATAACAGTTACCATTTATTGAGCACCTACTAAATGTCAAGCATTCTACAAGATGCTTTCAATGCATTCCATCTTGCACACAACAGATGCTCGATATTCATTTCCTTCCTCCTCCAGATTGGAAAGAGATAGCCATGGGTGTGTCCACTGACAGAACAGAGGCACATCTGCAGAATAACATCAGTGACCTCTCTCTTTGTACAGTATTTTACAGTTTACAAAGTTCTTTTCACCCACATTATCCTATTTGATTCTCACAACAATTCTTGGAAATGGATGAAGAAATTGAGGCAGGAGCACCACCACAGCTCAATTATTCATTCAATCAACATTCACTAAGCACCTACTATGTACCAGGCCCTATGCTATATTTTGGGGAGATGGAGAGAGACTCTAGGAGCTTCAAGCTCAGAGGGGAAACCTATTTAAAGATTTTCTATAGGTTACTGATACCTGCCTTCATGTCATAATCTTTAAGAAACTGAAGATTTATTTCTTGGACTGGAGATGCTTTTAGATTTTTGTCTTTTCCCATTCGGTTTCCTCTGATAGGAACACACTTTCCTCCACTGCTAGCTAAATCCTTCATGACCAGGAAGCCTTCTCCAACCCACCCACCTCCCCAAGAATGCCTCTTCTCTGGCTCCCACAGCACCAGGGCTTTCCACTTCTATATATAGGGACTTTCACGGCTTCCATTGTCTTCCTCTGTTTATAGGCACAGAACAGGTGGGCATCCACCTGTGCGCGCGCGCGCGCACACACACACACACACACACACACACACACACACACACACACACACACCCTCTCCTTTTACTATCTCCCACCCATTTCCATCTGGATTCCAGGAAGCTGGGGGAAGAGGGCCCATCTTGTTGTGTTTGTTTTTTCTGTTTGTTTGTGTGTGTGTGTGTGTGTGTGTGTGTGTGTGTGTGTGTTTTGAGAGCCCATCTTTCTCCCACCCCCTCCATATCTCTCTTAGCTTCCAAAGGCTGCTGCCCTGCCCTCCCCAAAGTTCCTTCCGTGCTGGGACTACAAAACAGAGTTGAATGACTTTTTCTGTCCATGATTCTCTTATTTTCTGTGATCCCTGGTGCCCATATAACAAAGTCCAGTGCCTGGGTCCCCTCCTTGGACTCCTGAGTGGGCAAGACACCGCTAGTGCCTGGCCTCCACTTCAATCCCCATTATCTTTCCATCCTTACACCACAACCCACACCTGGCCTCCTCTCCAGCCTGACCCAGCGCTCCACCACCCTATCTATACCCTCCAGGTTCTCTCACGATTCCTCCACTCGCAGCTGCCAGACCCTACTCTATTCCAGAGCCTCCTCCACACTCCTGACCAGAATATAGGCCCCTGTGTCCATTTCCAAGGCCACTTCCCTCTGTCTCCACCAGCTCCCTGCCCCCTTCCTCTGCAGTGGGGTAGACCCGGCCTGGCCTCTCACCCTTCCATTCTCCCAGGCTTCCCTCCCCCAAGCCCCACCCCTCGCTTTCCATCTACAGTTATCTCCACGCCGGTCCCCAGCTGGGCTCCACCTCCGACCCCAGCTATCCCTACCCACATCCCCCATAAATGACCCTTTTTCGACCAGACACTGCCCTGCTGCCCTTCCCCATCTCAGCTATCCATACCCACATCCCCCACCCCCTGACCCTCTCCCGACCAGGGCACCAGGAATGCTCCCCAGCTGCCCAGCGACCCTTTCCCTCGGCACCTCAGTCCCCTCCAGCTTCAAACGACCTCCGCCCAGCCAGTCCCCTCCCCTCAGTTCCTCACCTCCACGCCTCCCCCCGCGCCCCCGCTCTAGCGCCCCTCAATCCTCTCCCTCAGCGCCCCGTTCGCTGCCCCTCAGCTGCCCTGTACCCCCTTTCCGCACAGCCCCTCTCCGCCCTCCCCGCAGTTCCCTCGCCCCCCATGCCCCCGTTTCCCCCCGCAATCCCTCGCTGCCCTCCAGTTGCCCCCATCTCTCCTCCCAGCCCCAGCGCCGTCTTTCTTGCTCCCCTCCCGCCCTTGGAGTTCCCCCGGCTGCCCCCACGGTTTGGGAGACCCTCTCGGCGCTCCCTCCCTAGGCGAGCCCCACCTCTGCCGCCGCGGAGCCCCCTCCCTCGCTCCTCCCCCGGCTCCCCTCCGCTGCCCCGTGCTCCTTCTCGGCGCCCGCTCTCGTTGCCCAGCGCCGCGCGCCGGGGATCGGTCCCCGATCTTCCGCGGGCGGGCTGCCCGGGCCGCGCCCCTTACCGCGGACTCCGAGTGCGGGACGACGGGTTCGCTCCCGTAAGGTCGGCGGGACAGTAGGACCTGGCGGCGGGAGGGAGCGGAGGGGGCCGGGGCAGGGCTCTGCGGGGCGCTGCGGGCGGGTCGGGTCCGGTCCTGTCTTCACAGTGGCGCCTGAGGGCTGAGGCTCCAGTTCCAGCGCTGCTCTTCTCTGGCCGCATCCAGGCCCAGCCCAGGGGCGGAGTCTGTGTTCGCCCCGCCCCGGCCCTCAACGCCTGGCAGGTGTAAGGAATCCGAGGTTACTTAGGACCTCCAGATCCCACCTATCTGGGTGACCATCGTGATTTATCTTAATTGTCATGCCTCGTTCCATTGACTGAACTTACTAGGGTAATTAGAGAGCTTTGATGATACTGGAGCTAATGATGGGTAACACTTTTGCCATTTCCAAACTGCTTTCTGGTCCGTTCTATCGCTCCGTCTTCACAAAAGCTCAGGGAGGGAGGCTGACTACAAGCGGAAACGAAGCCAGAAACCTGGACGCTGTCCTCTACCCTATCTGTGCTTCCTTCACACACCACATCCCACCGCCTTAGCATATCCCTGCCCTGCCTCTGTGTCTCCATTGCCCTTGTTCTGACTCCGGCATCATCACTTGTTGCTTGGACTAATGCAACAGCTTCCTAATTCCTGCCTTCACTCTCCAATTCATCCTATAAAACCAAGAGGTGGTGTCAGCATGGCCATTTCCCCCCTTGTACAAAAATTATTTCTCCTGTGCTCTCCAGTCATACCACCTTCCACCCCTCCTCATCACTGACACCCAATTGCTCCTTATGCATTAAAGATCACAGCCCCTGGCTCATGGTCATCCTCACTAGCCCCTGTTCTGTGCCATACTCCTGGTGACTTCAGTAGCTATGAGATTTCCTGGTCCCACTCATTCTGAGTCAGATACCAAAATCATTTTGACACAAGCCTGAGCAACCCTTTAAAAAATGTCACCATGTTACCATCAATCTTGTTTAAGAAAACTCTTGGCCGGGCACAGTGGCTCACGCCTGTAATCCCAGCACTTTGCGAGGCCGAGGTGGGCAGATCACTAGAGGTCGGGAGTTCGAGACCAACCCAGCCAACATGGTGAAACTCTGACTCTACTAAAAATACAAAAATTAGCCAGCCAGGCATGGTGGCCCATGCCTGTAGTCTCAGCTACTCGGGAGGCTGAGGCAGGAGAACTACTTGAACCCAGGAGGCAGAAGTTGCAGTGAGCCAAGATCACTGTACTCCAGCAGTGCACTCTAGCCTGGGAAACAGAGCCAGTCTCTGTCAAAAAACAACAAACAAATGAAAATCTCTCAATGGTTTCCCATTACCAGGAGGCTGTCAACAGGAGTACAAAAATGTTCTTGCCTGGCCCGGCCCTAGAAAGTCCCACTTCCACCAGAGGAGGCAGATACAGGAGGTAATTAATGCCCCACCCTCAAATCCTGATGTGGACTTCCAGTCTTCCTGAGGTCTCAGGAGCCAGCTGACAGCTTGGTCTAGAATCGTCTTTCCTCACACTTCTCCCCCGTCTCAGATCTTAGAGGTCTGAGTCAAATACCAAAACCTTTCTCCCCCCAAGTTCCATTATGACCCTGTCTACAGTGTACATCTCCAGCCTAGGAACCACCCAAGCTGGCAGCTCCTCTGCTTGTCTGGCCTCTGTCTCAGACGCTTACTCTTCTGAGCTTCTTGCCAAGCCCTTTCACTCACACTGCCCACCACACTGCCAGCCCTTTCCTCTGTGCCTTCTAGAATCCTGTTCTTTTGTCAACAAACTCACCTATACTCTCTACTTCTTCAGAGTACTCAGATGACTTCTTTTCCTGAGCATCCTCCAGGTACTGCCTCCTTTGCTGCCCTCTGCTAGAAGGCTTCCCATTTTTCCACTCTCCATATACTATAAAACCAGGATGTGGGGTTGGCTTGGCCATTTCCACCCTTGTACAAAAATTCTTTCTCCTGTACTCTCCAGCCATACCCACCTCAACCCCTCCTCATCACTGACACCCAATTGCTTCTTATGCATTAAAGATTGCAGCCCCTGGCTCATGGTCATCCTCACTAGCCCCTGTCCTGCCATCCTCCTGGTGACTTCAGTAGCTATGGGAGCTCCTTGTCCCTCAGTCCTTGGCCTCCACATCACCTTGGCCACCAGCTCCCATGGTCACTCTTGAGCTCTTAATCACCCATTGCTGGTGCCTCTGTAATAGCAAAATCAAACATGCTACACTGAACTGCTCCCTCACTCCCTTTCTCCCACAAGGCCCTACTTTCCTCATTTCAAAATAGATGAGATGATAATGATTATTCTGTCTTCCCAGGAATAATGAGATAGCATATAGAGCCATCCTTTTAAAGTTGTGAGACAATATGAGAACAGATGGTATTGCTTTTATGTAGTCTCAGTTCTTCTGGTTGCTTTCTCCTTCTCCCTCCCCTGAAAGGTGGTGTAGTAAATTAGAAAGGGCACACACAGGCTTGGGGCCAGGCAGACCTGGTCTTCAGTCCTTGCTTACTGTGTGATCTTATGCCAATTACCTCAGTTCTCTCGCACGCACACCCGTTCCTCATTTGTAGAAAGAGCAATAATAAGATCTGCTTCTCAGAGTTGTTGGGAAGATCAAATGAGAACACGAGCTACTGCAGAGGACTTGATAGAGTGCTAGGCACAGTAAGCATTCGATAAATAGGAAACAGTGTGCTTCGTGTAACAGAAAAAAAAGTGCTATTTTTAAACCACAACACTCTTCCAGGAATAACAGATCCCAATGCACAGAAGGTCCTTTTGTCCTGCTTGGGGCCTCAATTGATCAGTGTGAATATGTAACTTTGGGAGAAGAATTTGCTTTCTATGTTTAAAAAAGGGGTAGGAGTAGGTGGGGCGTGATGGCTCATGCCGGCAATCCCAGCACTTTGAGATCACCTGAGGCCAGGAGTTCGAGACCAGCCTGGCCAACATGGTAAAACTCTCTCTCCACTAAAAATACAAAAATTACCCGGGCTTGGTGGTGGGTGCCTGTACTCCCAGCTACTCGGGAGTCTGAGGCAGGAGAATCACTTGAACTTGGGAGGCAGAGGTGTCAGTGAGCCTAGATTGCACTACTGCACTCCAGCCCAGGTGACAGTGTAAGACTCCATCACAAAAAAATTAGGGATAGCAGGAGGCAGAGGTTGCAGTGAGCCAAGATTGCACCATTACACTTCAGCCCTGGCAATAAGAGTGAAACTCCACCTCAAAAAAAAAAAAAAAGGTTGGGTGTGGGAGGGTTGGGGGGAGGAGAATTTGGAATTCACTTGACAAAATGGGAGGGCAAGTTAATAGAGAGAGATTGGAGGGGAAAAGGAAAAAGATGAGTAAGAAAATCAATGTAAGGATAGGTGCTACATAGGTAAAAAGTCAGAAGAAACTCTCCCATGGTATGTTGGCAAGAGTGTTTCAGCAGTGGAATGCCTAAAATGGGATGAGTTTTTGTTACACATAGGACGTGACCATCCTATGTGACTCTCAAGGCTTCAGGAAGGGGTATTACACCCAGGAATGCTTTTTGAGAGAGGGGAATTGTAAGAGTGCATGAGTAGGGAGTTGAGCAATGTGCTTTGTTAGGTCTCAATTGAAAAAGGAGACTGGAAGCAGAGGTAACTGTGAGACCACAAGCCCTTGTGGAACTTGCAAAAACTTGTGTAGAACTTTGCACTTACATGAGTCGGGAAATGTGAATATTGAGGTTCAAGCCCATTGCATTTGGATCTGAAAGAGGCAGAAAAGCGGCCAGAGTGGCTCACACCTGTAATCCCAGCACTTTGGGAGGCCAAGTTGGGCAGATCACCTGAGGTGAGGAGTTTGAGACCAGCCTGGCCAACATTGCGAAACCCC
>NW_012120487.1:5016728-5025080 GCF_000951035.1 Colobus angolensis palliatus
TACTTGGGAGGCTGAAGCAGGAGAATCATTTGAACCCAGGAGGCAGAGGTTGCAGTGAGCCAAGATCACACCACTGCATACCAGCCTGGGTGACGGAGAGAAACCCTGTCTCAAAAAAAAAAAAAAAAAAGAATAGAGTCCTACAACAAAATTTCCTTTTGTAGTTGCCAGAGTAATCAGCCTTCTCCACCTCCTAGTTTTACAAGAAGTATAAAATTAATGCTCTTTTGTTGTTATTAGGGATGGGGGGGTCTTCCTATATTGCCCAGTCTGGTCTTGAACTCCTGGTCTCAAGCAATCCTCCCACCTCAGCCTTCCAAGAAGCTAAGATCACAGGTGTAAGCTTTTTATTGAATGAGAATCAGTGGCTTAGAAAATGTAGTGGCACAAGTGGATGTCATTTGGAATGTTCAAATTTTCACAAGGTGAATCTTTACCCTGGTGTAAGTCCCTCGTGGCCAGCTTAGGAACTCAGATGTGTTGACAGGTCAGACATTTTCATCCAACCCATTCAATAGATTGCTCCATGCAATAGGGTAGCTGAAGCAGGTACCTGTGAAACAGCTCAGAAATATAGGATTCAATGAGAGGAGTGATGGAAGATCGGGCAGGAAAGAGAGGCAGAGGCCAGATGGTCCAAGGCCTTGTACATCATATTCGGGATTTGGGACTCTACCTTGCAAACAAAAATGGTTTTAAGCAATGGAGTAACATGGTTACATATTCTTGTAAGAAAGATAGCTCTGCCTATGGAGGGGGAAGGGGGGAATACAACAGATTGGGTGGGAAGGATAGGGAGCAGAGAGAGAAGAGATGGAGAAAACAATAAAGAGATTGCTGTAAAAATCTAGATAAGAGATTAATAGGACCTGAGCTAATGTCATAGCAATGGGAAAGGTAGAAAGCACTTGGATTTGATACATATTTAGGAGGTAAAGTTCCCTGGACTTGGTGACAGATTAAATGTGAGATATAAAGAAAAGGGTACCAGCCTAAACAACCAGGTAGATAGTAAAGCCATTTACTGAAACAGGGAGCAAATAAGTTGTTTCTGTTATCTATTGCTGCATATAAAAAAACACTCCCAAAAGTTCAGTGGCTTAAAACAGCAATAATTCATTATTTCTCATAATTCTGTGAGTGGCTAACTGCCTCCTTTGCTGGTTTCACCTGCGATCATTCACAAGCTGCATTCAGTTGGAAGGTCTGCTGGCCTGGAAGATCTAAGATGTCCTTATTCATAGGTCTGGCAATCAGTGCTAGCTGAGGGCTGGGCATTGCAGTTTTCCTGCATGTGACCTCTCATCCACTAGTAGGCTAGACCAGCTTACATGATGGTCTCAAGGCAGCATTCCAAGAGTATAAAAGCAGAAGACACAATCTCTAAAGACCAAGCCTTAGAAATCGCACAGCCTCACGTATGCTGCATTGTATTGACCAAATCAAGTCACAAGCCCAGTCCAGATTTAAGGGATAGAAGGAATAAATTCCACTTTTGGTTGGGAAGAAGAGCAAAGTCACATGACAAAAAGGCACAATATAAGGAACAAGGAGTCTATTGCCTTTAACCAAACTACTACAAGAGTAGAAACAAATGTGGGTAATGACAGAAAATGATGAGTATCTCAAATACCACCTCCTGCACAAATCACTCCTTCCTTCTCTGTGCTTCAGTTTCTTCATTTGTAAAATGAATGAATGTGCAAGTCCATTCCTCTCAGCAGCTGCTGTTTACAAGGTGAAAGTGGTTAAAATGTACAACACGCCAGGGCACACACTGTCAGCAGGGGTGGAATCTGAGACACACACATAGGAAACATTCAACATGTCAATGGTCAGAACCCAGGTACCACCTACCACCCCTCCCTCCCGACCCCAACCCTGCCAGTCCTTCACCAAGCCCAGTCCATTCTACTTCCCAGGAACTCTTCATTCCACAGCCACAGTCTCCTCACTGTCCTGCTCCTGCAATAACCTCCAATCTGCTCTTAGTTCGCACTCCATACTGCAGCATAGGACTCTTCCTAAAGCCAGCTTGAAACCTCCCATTGCCCTACTCAGAAGCTCATCTGTTTAATAAGCCTAATGGCCCCTGGTGATCTGTCCTCGTCTACCCTCCAGCCTCACTGCTGGTCACACCTCCTTCACACCCTGAGCTCCCCCGACATTAAACTACTTGCAGTTCTCTGAATGTGGCCTGTTCCAATAACATCTTTGTGAATTTGCATCTGCTTTCTTCTCTCTACCTAGAATGCCATTCAGTCATTTATTCAATAAATTGCTGGTTCACTCACCCAACTAGCAAATATCTCCTGAATACCTGCTATGCAGAGATGAATAACATATGGTCCCTGACCCAAGGAACTCAGTGTCTGGTGCGGGACAGTAGACTATAAGATCCACTAATCTGTACTCTACAAGAGGAAAGGCCATACTACTACACAACAAGACACCTCCTAAACCATTCTTAGAAGAGCTCAGGGATAAGTATATAAATATTAAATACTTATTGCTGAATAAATAAGCATATAAGTATTAACCAAGGACTTCTTCTCATATCTACCATCTCATTTAACTTTCACAATGAACCTGTGAAGTTGGGACTGATTCATGCCATCTTAGATGTGAGCAAGTAGTAACATGGTTTCTTAGCTACTGAAAGCAAGGAAAGCCAGGACTCAAATTAGCCACAATAAGAGATTTGGTGAGACATGGCTATTTTCTCACAGTGGGACAGATCAGCAGGGAGGAACCTGAGATGTTAGACCTGGCCCCATGCTAGGTCCTGGGATGTAGACTTAAGAATTAATTAAACTGAGCCATCTAGGAAAAGTAGGAGTTAAATGCATGGAGAAGCCACCTAGGCAGATGGGCCAGCATGAACAAAGGCCCAAAGGGTGGGAAATGATGTGAAGTCTTCAGAGAACTTGGAGTCTCTAGAAGCATAATGGGCAGAGTAGCAAGTGATGAGTGAGGCAGGAGAGCTAAGTTGGAGCCAGAGGTCAGGCAAGGCCTGGGTGGCCATGCTAAGGACAATGGACTCCATGATCAGGGCAGTGCAGAGCTGTTACAGGCCTTTATCCGAGGGGAAGACTTGGCAAAAGTTGTGTTTTAAAAAGATCTTATAGCCTGCACAATAGGGATTGGATAGGAGGTTCCAAGATACTGGGAGCAGGGAGCTCAGAGAAAATGCTGGTGGAGTGACTTCAAAATAGCTAAGCTGGCCAGGTGCATTGGCTCATATCTGTGATCCCAGCACTTTGGGAGGCTGAGGTGGGCAGATTGCCTGAGCTCAGGAGTTCAAGACCAGCCTGGGCAATGTGGTGAGACCCCATCTCTACTAAAAATACAAAAAATTAGCCGGGGGTGGTAGCGCAAGCCTGTAGTCCCAGCTACTTGGGAGGCTTAGACAAGAGAATTACTTGAATCTGGGAGGCAGAGATTGTAGTGAGCCAGGATCGTACACTCTAGCCTGGGCAACAGAGCAAGACTCTACCTCCAAAAAACAAGACAAAACAAAACAAAATAGCAAGGAGCAGTGGCATGCGCCTATAGTCGCAGCTATTTAGGAGGCTAAGGCCCGAGGACCACTTGAGCCCATGAGTTTGAGACCAGCCTGGGCAACATAGCGAGGCCCCATCTCAACAACAACAACAACAACAACAAAAGAGAGAGAGATGATAAGACCTGAGCTGGGAAATGCACTGGGACATGAAAGAAACAAGATTTGGTGACTGATTGGATGTAGATGAGGCAAAAGAACATTGAGGCAACCAGGAGAGCTTTCTAACTTGGGTAGTGTCATTTGCTGTGAGAAAGAGAAAAAAAGAGACAGTCTTGGGGATAGAAGGTCCAGAAGAAGGGGAATGGTGGTAAAAGCGGCAACTGCTCTGGAAATAATTTTTCATACTTTATTTATTGTATTTAAATTTAATCGAGCCGATTAGTGTCTCAGTCAAGCCTCTCCCACAGAGCCCAGAAGCAGAATCTAGCACTATTAGTCCCCTGTCTCTGCTTCCCTGGCCCTCTGGGCCTCTTTTTTCCAGTTATTAAACAGAGAGAATACCCATTCCATAATTTAACACAATGACTGGATAGCACCCTGTTATCAGAGTATTCATTTAAAACTTAATCAAGGTTTTAATGAGGAGCCAGAGGAACCTCAAATTAGTACCTCACCAGACCAACATGGAGCCCCCTCTATAGCCCTAACCTGCTCACTTCCAAGAATGGGAGACTAGCTTCTCTAGGGCAGACCACTTTGCTTTGGGATAACCCTTATTGTTAGTAAAGTCCTCTGCTAAAATCTGCCTGTCTGTAGCTTCCACCCTCTGGTCCTAGTTCTTCATCATTATATTATTCATTCATTCATTGCACAAAGATGTGTTGATCACTTAGTATGTGCCAAGCATTGTTCTAAGCACAGAGTACACAAACATGAACTAAATAGGCAGAACCCCTCCTCACACAGAAGTTAGGAATCCACAGAGAAGAGAGACAAAAATTAAGCACACAAATGATCTATGATAATTGCAGATGGTGATAACCATATTAAGGAAATATTCCAAAGAGATTATTATCTTAGGATTATTAAACGGGGACAGCCTCTCTGAGGAAGTGACATTTGAGTTGAGACCTGGTGGATGAAAAAGAATCAATCCATTTTAGAGATGATTTAGGAAATTAAGATGCAGAGAGAACAAGTGGTTTTCCCAGGGCAAGACAACAGACAAACAACTAACTAGAACCTTCCCCCCTTGACTGGGCACAGTGGCTTGCACCTGTAATCCCAGCATTTTGGGAGGCTGAGACGGGAGGATCACTTGAGCTCACAAGTTCGTGACCAACCAGAACAACATGGTGAAACCTCACCTCTACCAAAAATACAAAAATTAGTGGAGCATGGTGGCATGCGTCTGCAGTCCCAGCTGCTCGGGAGGCTGAGGTAAGAAAATCAGTTGAACCCGGGAGACAGAGGTTGCTGTGAGCCTAGATTGTGCCACTGCACTCCAGCCTGGGTGACAGAGCAAGACTCCATCTAAAAAACAAAAAAGTGTGTGCTCACCCTAGGCACAAAGTTCTTCCTCGGTCTGGTATCATCCACCACTGACCAGACCCCTTTCTGAACCACCTCTGTTAAATGAGGGAATTGAATTAAAATAAGTATAATTGCCAGGGTGCGGTGGCTTCCATCTGTAATCCCAGCACTTTGGGAGGTCAAGGTGGGCAAACTGCTTGAGTCCAGGAGTTCAAGACCAGTCTGGGCAACATGGCGAAACCCCATTTCTACTAAAAATACAAAAAATTAGGCAGGTTTGGTGGCACATACCTGTAGTCCCAACTACTCGGGAGGCTGAGGTGGGAGGTTAACTTGAGCCCAGGAGGTCGAGGCTGCAGTGAGCCCTGATAGTGCCACTTCACTGCAGCCTGGGCAACAGAGTGAGACCCTATCTCAAGTAAATAAATAAATTAATATAATATAAAATTAAGTTTTGGAATCAGGCAGTTCTGGGTTCAAATTCAACTTTTACCATTCACTAATTATGTGATTGAATTTCTCTAGACCATAGGTTGCTTATCTGTAAAATGAGGAGGAGGATTACTTCACTGGCTCTTTGAGAGAGTTAAATTAAAGGTGACAATGTATGTAAAATAGGTGGTGATGTATGTAAATAGTATGTACGTAAAATGGGTGAATAGTACTAGACTATTCAATAACATCAGCTACTTTCAGCATGATAACTAAGTACATTATGCTTGCCAATGAGTCCACCTTCAAATAAGTGTCCAGGGAATGAAGAACAGTTACCAATGGCTTAGGATCTATAAAACAAGTTAGAGTAGGCCGGGTGTGGTGGCTCATGCCTGTAATCTCTGAGCTTTGGGAGGCCGAGGTAGGGGGACTGTTTGAGCCCAGGAGTTTGAGACCATCCTGGGCAACATGGCAAAACCCCATCTCTACAAAATACAAAAGTTAGCTGGGTGTGCTGATGCGCACCTGTAGTCCCAGCTACTTAGAAGGCTGAGGTGGGAGGATCACCTGAGCCCAGGGAGGTTGAGGTGTGATTGCACCATTGCACTCCAGCCTGGGCGACGGAGTGAGACCCTCTGTTTCTCAAAAAATACTCTGTTTCTTAGAAAAACAGAAACAAGACAGATGCCTTTCTAATTTTGGAAGAATATCTCCTATTTGTCTTTCCTGGAGGGCTTGCTGAGTAAGAGAGGCTGTTAGGCCAGCCTGTGACCTTTGGCAAAGGTAAGTCTCACACTCCCTCTTGTGTCCGAAATTGGAACTGTGCGCTCTCTGGACTGACCAGTAGCCATGGTGCTGAAATCAACCTGGGTATAGGGGCTGAACGGCAGGGAACTAACTAACGTTTGTTAAGCACCTGCTATATTCCGGGAACCTTCTGAGGTAACTTCCATATATTATCTCAAGTCTCATCAACCATTCAACAGAAGAGAAAACTGAAAGTCAGCAAGGTTAAATGACTTCTCCAGGTATTCGTGGATAATAAAGTACAAAACAGACCTAAAGAGAAAAACTGGAAAAAAATCAGTGATATTGATTGTACTACAGGATAAAATCCAACCTCCTCAGCAAATATCATTAAATTCTTTTATCTTCAACTTTATTTTCAACCACCTAACCCCCTAACCCCCTTCGTCCTTGTGCTCTGGCCACACAGAATGACTTAGAGTTTTCAGAAATTGCTTTAAATCTCAGCATTTTTGTCCAAGCCTTTGTCTCTTTCTTAGGTGACTTCCTCAATACCCCTCCCTGATCTAGAAAATTCCTTCCTACACATCCTGTCATCCCATGCATCTTACTTGGAGATAATTTAATCACCGTTTCCTTTATACTACTTTTGGACCTCAGACATTATATATATACACATATATTCAATAAATACTTGTAGAATGGCTATATATATATATACACCACATATATATATAAGATACGCGCACGCACACACACACACATACACATTCCAGGTCCTATATACTAGGTTTTGTTTTTTCTTTCTTTTACAATATCTTTTCTTTTTTAGACAGAGTTTTGCTCTGTCACCCAGGCTGGAGTGCAGTTGCAAGATCTTGGCTTGACTAGGCGCGGTGGCTCATGCCTGTAATCTCAGTCCTTTGGGAGGCTGAGATGGGTGGATCAGGAAGTCAGGAGATCGAGACCATCCTGGCTAATACGGTGAAACCCCGTCTCTACTAAAAATACAAAAAATTACCCAGGAGTGGTGGCGGGTGCCTGTAGTCCCAGCTGCTCAGGAGGCTGAGGCAGGAGAATGGCGTGAACCTGGGAGGCAGAACTTGCAGTGAGCTGAGATCGCACCACTGTACTCCAGCCTGGGTGACAGAGCGAGCGAGACTCTGTCTCGAAAAGAAAAAAAAAAGAAAAACAAGATCTTGGCTCACTGCAACCCCTCTGCCTCCTGCATTCAAGTGATTCTCCTTCCTCAGCCTCCCGAGTACGTGGGGTTATAGGTGCACACACCATGCCAAGCTAACTTTTGTATTTTTAGTAGAGATGGGGTTTCACCATGTTGGCCAGGCTGGTCTCAAATTCCTGACATCAGGTGATCCACCCGCCTCAGCCTCCCAAAGTGCTGGGATTACAGGTGTGAGCCACTGAGCCTGGCCTCTTTCACAATATCTTCATGCCATTCAATATACTAGGTTTTGAAGGCACATCAGTGAACAAGAAGACAGATAAAAGCCCCATCCTGATAGTGGATCTTACACTGGAAGTCTCTGGGCAACAAATGCTGATAGTTTAGACCATGGTAGTAATGGTGAGGGTGAAGAGTAGTGAATTCATTTGCTAGGGCTGCCGTAGACAGGGTACCACAGACAGGGTAGCTTAAACAACAAAAAATTATTTTCTAAGTCTGGAGGCTAGAAGTCTGAGAACATGATTGGTTTCTTCTGAGGCCTCTCTCTTTGGCTTGTAATGGCCTACTTCTCCCTGTGTCTTCCAATTGTCTTCCCTCCGTGTTCAACTATGTCCCAATCTCTTCTTCTAATAAGGATGCGGGTCCTATTGCATTAGGGCCCACCTATATGACTTCATTTTAACATAATTACCTCTTTAAAGACCTCATCTTCAAATACAGTCACATTCTGAAGTACTTGGGTTAGGACTTTAAAATATGAATGGGGTGGCTGGGTGCGGTGGCTATGGCTGTAATCCTAGCATTTTGGGAGGCTGAGGTGGGTGGATCACCTGAGGTCAGGAGTTCAAGATCAGCCTGGCCAACATGGTGAAACCCCATCTCTATTAAAAATACAAAAAGTATCTGGGCATGGTGGCATGCACCTGTACTCCCAGCTACTCAGGAG
>NW_012120487.1:5025961-5034978 GCF_000951035.1 Colobus angolensis palliatus
GCCATCTCGCCTGGCTAGTTTTTTGTATTTTTTAGTAGAGACGGGGTTTCACCGTGTAGGCCAGGATGGTCTCGATCTCCTGACCTGGAGATCCACCCGTCTCGGCCTCCCAAGGTGCTGGGATTACAGGCTTGAGCCACCGCGCCCGGCCCAAAAAGAATTTTTAAATGTCCACATAGTTCACTTATTTATTTGCCATACATGAACTATACCTTTCCCCCCATATTTATGCCTGAAAAAAAATCTTAATTAATATAAAGCAACTCAATGTGCAATTACACACTCGCCAAAAGTTGTGCACCCCAAAGTGTCATCACTTACTACATCCAGTTACAAATCTAGAACTTCTAAGGGATAAACATATTTCCTCTAATTCTCTCTCTCTCTTTTTTTTTTTTTTTTTTTTTGAGACAGAGTCTCGCTCTGTCGCCCAGGCTGCAGTGCAGTGGTGCAATCTTGGCTCACTGCAACCTCCACCTCCCGGTTTCAAGCGATTCTCCTGCCTCAGCCTCCTGAGCAGCTGGATTTACAGGCACATGCCAGCACGCCCAGCTAATTTTTCTATTTTTAGTAGAGAGGGGGTTTCACCATGTTAGCCAGTATGGTCTCGAGCTCCTGACCTCAAGTGATCTGCCTGCCTCAGCCTCCTGAAGTGCTGGGATTACAGGCGTGAGCCACTTCACCTGGCAAAAGGACTATTATCCTTGCTATATATATATAGTTTATATAGTTTAACTATAAACTCGTTTACTATAACTATAACTATAGTTTATAGTTAAACTATTAACTAGGCTGGGCACAGTGGCTCATGCCTATAATCCCAGCGATTAGTATGGTATAGCATACTATAATTAGTTTGCTATAACTAGTTTAACTATAAACTAGTTTACTATAACTTTAGTTTATAGTTAAACTATAAACTAGGCCAGGCACAGTGACTCAGGCCTGTAATTCCAGCAATTCGCCTGCCTCGGCCTCCCCAGTAGCTGGGATTACAGGCGTGAGCCACTCCGCCCAGCCTTTATGTTTATTTCTTGATTATATGCTAAATAAGGGGTGGATTATTCATGAGTTTACCAGGAAGGAGGTGAGCAATTCCCAGAACTGACAATTCCTCTGTTTTTTAGGCAATATAGGGTTATTTCTGAACATTGCCATGTCATTAGTAAACTGTCATGGCCCTGGTGGGTGTGTCTTTTAGCATGCTAATACATTATAATTAACGTATAAAGAGCAATGAGGACCACCAGAGGTCGCTTTCACTGCCATCTTGGTTTTGGTGTGTTTGGGCTAGCTCTTTTACCACATCCTTTTTTGTCAACAGGGTCTTTATGACCCATATGTTGTGATACCAATCCTGCCAACTTCCTATCTCATCTAGTAACTAAGTATGCCTAACCTCCTGGGAATACAGGCCAGCAGCTCTCATCCTAATTTTACCCAGCCCCTATTCAAGATGGAGTTGTTCTGGTTCAAACACCTCTGACACTTCCATGAGGGCATCTGCTGAGGTGTCTATTTTTCTACCAGTATCCAGTCAATGTTCATTCCTCTCACTCTATCCCTTTATCCTGTCAGCAAGGTCTTCCAGGTCCATCAGCCCCTCTATGCCACTTGCACTCTCTTCATTGGGCAGGAAAATTTGGTTGCTCTCCTGTGGCTCTCTGGGCCATGAGAAGTCATAGAGCATCAGGCCGAGGAGGGTGGATCACCTAAGGTCAGGAGTTCGAGACCAGCCTGGTCAACATGGCAAAACCCTGTCTCTACTAAACACACAAAAATTAGCCGGGTGTGGTGGCAGGAGCCTGTAATCCCAGCTTCGGGAGGCTGAGGCACGGAGAATTGCTTGAACGCGGGAGGTGGAGGTTACAGTGAGCCGGGATCATGCCACTACACTCCAGCCTGGATAACAGAGCGAGATTCCGTCTCAAAAACAAAAAAAAGAAGAAGAAGAAGAAAAAGTTCGGACGAGGTGGCTTATGCCTGTAATCCCAGCACTTTGGGAGGCTGAGGCAGGTGGATCACCTGAGGTCAGGAGTTCAAGACCAGCTTGGCCAACATGGTGAAACCCTGTCTCTACTAAAAATACAAAAATTAGCTGAGCGTGGTGGTGCATGCCTGTAATCCCAGCTACTTGGGAGGCTGAGCAGGAGAATCGCTTGAACCTGGGAGGTGGAGGTTGCAGTGAGCCGAGATCGCGCCATTGCACTCCAGCCTCGGCAACAGAGCAAGACTCTGTCTCAAAAATAAATAAATAAATAAATAGAAATAAACATAAGCATCCTCCATCAAGCAGCCCATGCCACTGCTCTGTCTATGAAGTAGCTGTTCTTTTGTTTCTTTACTTCCCTAATAAACTTTATTTCACTTTATGGACTCACCCCAAACTCTTTCTTGTGCAAGACTCATGAACCCTCTTTTGGGGTCTGGATTGGGACCCATTTCCAGTAACAGAAGGATGTGCCAGGACTAGGTGGGATGCATTTGAGAAATAAAAAGAAAATCCTATGCTCCAAACTGACTGAACAGACCCCCTCTTGGCCAAGGGGACCCCAGAGAAACCTTGGAAGCTGAGTTCCCGGTGGTGATGAGATGGAGGTCGGACACACCTCATTATACCCCCTCCCTTGCTAACCGCCATTAGGCTTTCTTCTGTAAGAGCTAAAAGAAACCAGCCCTTTCAAGACTCCAAACTAGTGACTAGCTTATCTTCCCAGACAAGACAAGATAAATTGTTCCTTCATCCCTCTCTGCTGCCTCCATTCCCACTTTCTTCAATGTTCACCTTATCTTATATGTAAAATGTAGATTTACTGGGCACTAAGTAAAGTCTCACAAATATATATTTATCTCACTACTAACTCCCTCTTTCTTTTTTCTTTCCTTTTCTTTCTTTTTTTTTCTTTTTTGTGACAGAGTCTCACTCTGTTGCCCAGGCTGAAGTGCAGTGGTACAATCTCAGCTCACTACATCCTTGATCTCCTGGGCCCAAGCAGTCCTCCCACCTTAGCCCCCTGAGTGTCTGGGAAAACAGGTGCATGTTACCAGACCCAGCTAATTTTTGTATCTTTTTTTATAGAGACAGGGTTTCACCATGGTGCCCAGGCTGATCTTGAATTCCTGAGCTCAAGCAATCTGTCTATCTCAGCCTCCCAAAGTACTGGGATTACAGGCATACGCCACTGCACCCAGCCCTCCTCCCCCTTTTTAAGGAAAATGTATAAACACTAAACCTCCTGAAAACCTCTTTGGAAAAAAACAGCCACAGATGCATCTGTGACTCAAATTTTTCCCAGGCATGCCCTCAAACTGGCTCAATAAACCTCAATGATTTGAGACTTATGCTTCAGTCACTCATTTTTGTTGTCACATTACACTTCAGCTGACGCCAGCATAGGCAATGTCTTCCATCTGATGTAATGACATCATACAATTCTCTGAGATTTAGACACCACCCAGGGGAGGAGAAAAAAACCCTACAGTCAACTGAGTTGAAACCTCAAATAACTGAAAAACTTTGGACCTGACTATCCAGGGTTTCTCCGTCTTCATGCAGCGTGAGGGTTTGAAAAACAATTGTTATTGCAATATACAATTATTATGTTCCTTTTATTGTAATTGTATAGGTTAGCTTGAAAATGTATACCTGTTACTCAACATAAGGCACTGATGCTATTCTTGAGTTGGATGACTTGAATACAAATTACATAGCATAATATAGTGGTTAAGAGCATGAATTCAGAAGCCAAACTGCCTGCATTCAAATCCCAGCTCTGATGCCTGCTAGTTTAAATAAATTACTTAACTGCTGTGTGCCTTAGTTTCCCTGTCTATAAAGCAGAGATGATGATGATGATGATGATGGTAATAGAACCAAATTCATTCACGTTTTTGTTAGGATTAATGTAAGTGGAGTGTTTACAACAATTCCTAGCACATAATGCCATATAAATGTTTGCATTATCAAGTGAGGAAAGTTTGAAATCAGTAGTCTTGAAACTTCTTTGCTTGCATGATCCCTAAAAGACTTCTGGAAATCAATGTGTCCCTTCATATACTTTTAAATTGATACCTCAAAGTTTCATCATTTAAGTAGTTGCAAAGAGTATACTTTCTGGCATATTGTAAATATTAACATTTAAAATAAAACAGGGCTGGGCGAGGTGACTCACACCTGTAATCCCAGCACTTTGGAGGGCTGAAGTGGGCTGATTCCTTGAGCTCAGGAATTTGAGACCAGCCTGGGAAACATGGCAAGACCCTGTCGTTAACAAAAAATACAAAAAAAATTAGCTGAGTGTGGTGGTGCATGCCTGTAGTCCCAGCTATTTGGGAGGCTGAGGTAGGAGGATCACCTGAGCCCAGGAAGTGGAGGTTTCAGTGAGCCAAGATCATGACACTGTACTACAGCCTGGGTGACAGATCGAGACCCTGTCTCAAAAAATAAAATAAAAAACCATTATATCATTTTTCTTTTTTTTAGACAGTGCCTCACTCTGTCACCCATGCTGGAGTGCAGTGGTGTGATCATAGCTCACTGCAGCCTTGACCTGCTGGGTTTAGTTGATCCTCCCACCTCAGCCTCCTGAGTAGCTGGATTTTTACAGGTGTGTGCCACCATGCCCTGCTAATTTTTGTATTTGTGTAGAGATGGAGTTTCATCATTTGCCCAAGCTGGTCTTGACCTCCTGGGATCAAGGGATCTGCCTGCCTTGGCCTCCCAAAGTGCTGGGATTACAGGCTTGAGTCACTGAGTCCAGTCTGTTATAATATATCGTTTTTCAATATGTATACATTACACTCTAAATATCACAGAAATTTGATACCCAGATTATCTACTTAAAACTAATACATGCACAAGTCCTTGTTAATAGTTGGAAATTTTACATTATTTTGTTTCCCTTTGAACTTGTATTTCTCTCACTCTACCTGAGCCAGAAATTAAAAAATAATAAGTACTGCATTTATTCACTCCAAGAAAAGTGAAAGCTAAGGCCCAGAATGTGGCAAGGCAAAGGTTAAAAAAGAAAATAAGAAGGCCAGACTCGGTGGCTCACGCCTATAATCCCAGCACTTTGGAAGTCCGAGGTGGGCGGATCACGAGGTCAGGAGATCGAGACCGTCCTGGCCAACATGGTGACACCCCGTCTCTACTAAAATACAAAAAATTAGCTGGGCATGGTGGTGTGTGCCTGTAATCCCAGCTACTCAGGAGGCTGAGGTGGGAGAATCCCTTGAACCAGGGAGTCAGAGGTTGCAGTGAGCTGAGATCGTGCCATTGCACTCCAGCCGGGGGACAGAGCAAGACACTGTCTCAAAAAGAAAAAAGAAAAAAAGAAAAGAAGAACAAGTTTTCCTCTGCTTAGCAGCTCACTTCAAGGACAGTTATAAGATAATGCTGTCTGAAAAGCCAAGGCCAAAGGAGTGGGCTCCAGACACCACCCTCTCCCTCCAGAGCAAGGGTGATGGAAACAAGAGAAAGACAAATTCCTTTACTGTTACTCCTTTCCCTGGCTTCTTAAGCATGACTGTGTTTTACAAATGTCTATATTTAGCCAGTTCTTTTTTTTTTTTTTCTTTCAACGCAGCTACAAGGCCACCAGCTATGCAAGGCCACCAGTTATGCACTATATGATTAACTGCCTTTGTTTTGCTTTTGTAAGCCTGCTTATAAAAACCCTACTCTGTCTTTGTTCAAGGCTCAGCTTTCTTGATGTGAATCCACTGAACCGGAGCATACCTTAAAATAAATATCCTCCTGTTTTCCCATATCAGTCCCTCCATTCCTCAGTTTACCGCAACATACCCACAGAATCTTAACCTAATTGTGGAGTCCTAATTAGGGAAAAGGGGTCAGGCTGGTGGAGCAGGGAAAAGCAAAAAGAGAAGGCAGATAAGTTCTAAGTCTGCCTTTCTTCACGGTCCAGGACACACAGTCCTCCTGTGCAGATAACTCACATAATCCACCATCTTCCTGTGCCCAATTTGTAACCGCCCAATGGGTTGACCTTGCCCGCTGCCTAGACAGAGCTGATTTATCAAGAAAGGGGAACTGCAATAGAGAAAGAGTAATTCATGTACAGCCATGTGTACAGGAGACCGGAGTTTTATTATTACTCAGTCTCCCCAAGCATTCTGGGATCAGAGTTTTTAAGGATAATTTGGTGGGTGGGGGAGGCCAGTGAGTTGGGAGTGCTGATTGGCCGGGTTGGGGATGAAATCATAGGTGGTCAAAGCTGTCTTCTTTCACTGAGTCAGTTCCTGGGTGGGGACCACAAGACCAGATAAGCCATTTTATCCATCTGGGTGGTGCCAGCTGATCCCTCAAGTGCAGGGGCTGCAAAATATCTCAAGCACTGATCCAAGGTTTTATAATAATGATGTTATCCCCACAAGCAATTTGGGGAGGGTCAGAATCTTGTAGTATCCAGCTGCATTACCCTAGCTAAACCATAATTTCTAATCCTTTGGCTAAATTGTTAGTACTATAGAGGCAGTCTAGTCCCTAGGGAAGAGGGGGTTTGTTTTGGAAAAGGGCTGTTATCTTTGTTTCAAAGTTAAACTATAAGTTCCTCCAAAGTTAGTTCCAGCATACACCCAGAAATGACCAAGGACAACTTGGAAGTTAGAGGCAAGAGGGAGTTGGCTAGGTCAGATTTCTTTATCTCAGTTACACTTCTCCAATGACAGTTCCAAAAATGTTAAAAACTTGGCCAGGCATGTGGCTCACGCCTATAATCCCAGTACTTTGGGAAGCCAAGGCAGCTGGATGACCTGAGGTCAGGAGTGAGCCGAGACCATGCCATTGCACTCCAGCCTGGGCAACAAGACAGAAACTCTCAAAAAAAAAAAAAAAATAAAAGTTAAAAACTTAATTCTCAAATAGATTCTGAACACATGCCAACGCTTTAATTAATTCATTAACAAAGAACAACAAGAAGACAAACCAATTCGAAGGATACAAAAACTTAACATACATACATATTGTCAGTGGCAAAAAGGAATACTAAAGATTGCTAAATCAGATATAAAACTGGTTAATGACTTGCAGGCAATAAAGTCGTAACATTTGAGATTATCCTCCTCTTAGGAATGAAATCATTCACATCTAATTAGTGTTCTATAAATTAAAATTCGACTCTATAAAGTTGTAAAATGTCTGGATTCTAATTAACAGCAAAAAAAAAAAAAAAAACAACGCTTGGAGTCAGGTAACTTTAGACAGGCTTGTTACAAAAAAGCTCTACAATTACACTAACAGTTTGGAATTGCTATGCAAGGTGGTTCACACCTATAACCCCAGCACTTTGGGAGGGTGAAGCCGGCGGGTTGCTTGAGCTCAGGAATTCAACACCATCCTGGGCCGAGACGGGGGGGATCACGAGGTCAGGAGATCGAGACCATCCTGGCTAACACGGTGAAACCCCGTCTCTACTAAAACAATACAAAAAACTAGCCGGGCAAGGTGGCGGGCTCCTGTAGTCCCAGCTACTCGGGAGGCTGAGGCAGGAGAATTGCGTGAACCCGGGAGGCGGAGCTTGCAGTGAGCTGAGATCCAGCCACTGCACTCTAACCTGGGCGACAGAGCGAGACTCTTGTCTCAAAAAAAAAAAACAAAACAAAACAACAACAAAAAAAAACAAAAAAAGACCATCCTGGGAAACAAGATGAAATACTAAAATATGTGTCAGGCGGAACGTGGTGGCTCACACCTGTAATCCCAAGACTTTGGGAGGCCAAGGTGAGCGGATCACAACGTCAGGAGTGCAAGACCAGCCTGGCTAACACGGTGAAGACCTGTCTCCACAAAAAAAAAAAAAATACAACAATTAGCCAGGGTGGTGGCACACACCTGTAGTCCCAACTACTTGGAGGGCGGAGGTGGTCGGATTGCTTAAGCCCGTGAGGTCAATCACAGGCTACAGTGAGCTGTGATCAAGCCACTGTATTCAAGCCTGGGAAAGAGAGTGAGACCCTGTCTCAAAACAACAAAGTTCTGAATGCTTTTTCTTAACAGTACTTGGTAATAACTAATTACCGCTACAGATATTAGTACTGAGAAATAAAGTTCACATAAAAAGTACGTAAGAGGCTGGAAATGGTAGCTCCCACCTATAATCCCAGCACTTTGGGAGGCAAGAGGATTGCTTAAGGCCAAGTATTCAGTGCCAGCCTAGGCAATGTAGAGACACTGCCTCTACAGAAAAAAAAGTAACCAGGTATGGTGGCAGATGCCTGTAGTCCTAGCTACTCAAGAGATTGAGGTGATAGTATGTCTGGAATTGGTGGGTTCATTGGTCTCACATGACTTCAAGAATGAAGTCCTGGACCCTCCAGGTGAGTGTTACAGTTCTTAAAGACGATGTGTCCAGAGTTTGTTACTTCAGACATCCAGAAGTATTTGAAGTTTCTTCCTTCTGGTGGATTTAGTGGTGTTGCTGACAGGAGTGAAGCCACAGACCTCTTAAAAAGGCGGCGCCTTCTGGAGTTGACAGTTCTTCCTGGTGGGTTCGTGGTCTATGCTGACTTCAGATATCAAGCTTCAGACTTTCACGGTGACTGTTACAGTTCATAAAAGCAGCCTGGACCCAAACACTAAACAGCAACAAGTTATTACAAAGAGCAAAACAACAAATTCTCCATAGCAACCATACCAGCACCCTAGCAGGCAACAACTGTTAGTTTGGGCAGCCTGCTTTTATTCCCTTATCTGACCCCACCCACATCCTGCTGATTGGTCCATTTTACTGAGAGCTGATTGGTCCATTTTACAGAGCACTGATTGGTCCGTTTTGACAGAGTGTTGATTAGTGCGTTTACAATCCCTAAGCTAGACACAGAGTGCTGATTGGTGTGTTTACCATCCCTTAGCTAAACATAAAAGTTCTCCAAGTCCCCCCCAGACTTAGGAGCCCACCTGGCTTCATTCACTTGGTGGATCCGGCGGAGCTGCCTGCCTGTCCCTTATCGTGCGCTCGCACTCTTGGGCCTTTGCGCGGTTAGATGGGACTGAGCGC
>NW_012120487.1:5035131-5039013 GCF_000951035.1 Colobus angolensis palliatus
AGCCCCGGTTCCCGCCCGCGCCACTCCCTCCACACCTTCCCGCAAGCAGAGGGAGCCGGCTCTGGCCTCGGCCAGCCCAGAAAGGGGGTCCCACAGTGCAGTGGCGGGCTGAAGGGCGCCTCCAGCGCCACCAGAGTGGATGCGGAGGCAGAGGAGGCACAGAGAGGGAGGGCTGCTATCACGTTGTCACCTCTCAGTAGGATTGCTTGAGACCAGAATTTCAGCCTTACAGTGAGCTATGATCAGGTCACTGTTAAACGACTGTTTTGTCTGGGGTATATACCCTGGGGTTCGTTTTCATGCGCCAGGAAAATTTAGGACACACACACGAGGAGTTTAGGAGCAGAAGTTTAATAGTTAGAAAAGAAGAGAAAGAGAAACAGCTTCCTCTACAGAGGAAGGAGTCTCCAAGCGGCAAAGATCCAGGGATGGTGGATACACTAAATTATTATTTTTTTTCTTTTTTGAGATGGAGTCTCGCTCTGTGGCCCAGGCTGGAGTGCAGTGGCTCCATCTCGATTCATTGCAACCTCCAGCTCCTGGGTTCAAGCAATTCTCCTGTCTCAGCTTGCCGAGTAGCTGGGACTACAGGTGCCTGCCACCACGTCCGGGTAATTTTTTATTTTTAGTAGAGACAGGGTTTCACCATATTGGTCATGCTAGTCTTGAACTCCTGACCTCAGATGATCCACCAGCCTCAGCCTCCCAAAGTCCTGGGATTTCAGGCGTGAGCCACCGCGACCTGCTGGATGCCAAATTTAATAGTTAGGTTTGGCCGGGCGCGGTGGCTCAAGCCTGTAATCCCAGCACTTTGGGAGGCCGAGACGGGCGGATCACGAGGCAGTTGGGAAATGGTATCTCATCATAGTTTTAATCTGAATTTCTCTGATACCTGACAGTGTCACACATTTTCATGTGCTTATTGGCCGTTCACATGTCTTCTTTTGGGAAATGTCTGTTCAAGTCTTTGCCCAGAAGCAACATCATAACTATTCTTCATTTTCCAATGCAAATAAACATATTAACATAACTCCTGATGACAACTATCTTAGTTCCAAATTCTAATCCTAAAGTTTTCCAAATTTTAATCCTAAAATATTCCAAATTCTAATTCAAGGTATTCCAAATTCCAGTTCTAAGAGGTGAAGGTTTGTCATGAATTTCCCACCTGGATGACTTCAAAACTTTACCAATGCTCCTTAGAACTCTTCCTCAGGAGAAGTGCCTTCTTTAGTAATACTTGGGGATTGGCGGAAGCAAAATTTCATCACTCTCACATTATTATGTCTAAATTCAAAATATCATCAAACAGTGCAAACTGTCCCATTGCTTATGTCAGGTTTTGCTTTTCATAGAACCATGTTTGGACAGAACTATGTACAAGACAAAAAGCCTCTAATCAAAAAAGTTTAGTCACATTTTATTTTATTTTATTTATTTTTTATTTTATTTTACTTTGAGACAGAGTCTCACTCTGTTGCCCAGGCTGGAGTGCAGTGGTGCGATCTTGGCTCACTGTAACCTCTGCCTCCCGGGTTAAAGCAATTCTCCTGCCTCAGCCTCCCAAGTAGCTAGGATTACAGGCACATGCCACCATGCCCAGCTAATTTTTGTATTTTCAGTTGAGACGGGGTTTCACCATGTTGGCCAGGCTGGTCTTGAATTCCTTACCTCAGGTGATCCTCCCACCTTGACCTCCCAAAGTGCTGGGATTACAGGTGTGAGCCACCTCACTGGGTCGCTTAGTCCCATTTGAGGTTTCCTTTGTTTGGTTTTTACAAAATAGGAAAATGTACCATATTAAAATTCTGGGTGAGTAAGAGGTATGCCTTTTTTCCCCATAGGATGGGGAAAGGTGCATAGTGACAAAGAAGGTGGGAATGAACTATCTTGAGGCAGTTTTTCCACGGACTGAGGCAGCGGGGTTGGTTTTGGAATGAAACTGCTCCACCTCAGATCATCAAGCACTAGTCAGATTCTCATAAGGAGCATGCAACCTAGATCCTCGCAGGTGCAGTTCACAGTAGGATTTGCTTTCCTATGAGCATCTAATGCCACTACTGATCTGACAGGAGGCAGAGCTCAGGCAGTAATGCTTGCTTGCCCACCACTCACCTCCTGCTGTGTGGCCCAGTTCCTAACAGGCCATGGACAGGTACCAGCATGCAGCCCAGGGCCTGGGGACCCCTGATCTTGATGACATTTCCTGGGAAATCACCTTTATTGTGGTGAAATATACATAAAATGTACTATTGTAACCATTTTTAAATGTACAGTTCAGTGGTGTTAAGTACATTCACATTATTTGGCAACCAATACCACCATCCATTTCCAGAAATTTTTCATTTTCCCAAACTGAAACTCTGTATCCATTAAACACTAACTCCCCATTCACCCTCCCATCAGCCCCTAGCATCCACCATTCTACTGTCTCTGGGAATTTGACTATTTCAAGTAGCTCATATAAGTGGAATCATATAATATTTGTTCTTTTGTGCTTGACCTATTTCACTTGGCACATCTTTAAGGTTCATCTATATTGTAGCACATGTCAGAATTTCCTTTCTTTTTAAGGCTAATAATATTTCGTTGCATGTACATACGTTTTTATTTTTATTTATTTTTTATTAAGATGGGGTCTCATTGTGTTGCCCAGGCTGATCTCGAACTCCTGGGCTCAAGCGATCCTCTTGTCAGCCTCCCAAAGCACTGGGATTACAGGCGTGAGCCACCTCGCCCAGTCTGTACATAACACCTTTTGTTTACCAATTCATTTGTCAGTGGCCACTTGGTTTACTTCCACTTTTTGGCTGTTGTGAATAATGCTACTATGAACACAGGTTGTACAAATAATCTGTTCAGGATTCTGTTTTCAGTTCTCCTGGGTATATACCTAGAGGGGGAATTAACTGGATCACATGATAATTTTAATTTTTTGAGGAATCCTAGGAAATCACTTTTATTTCATTGCATGTACATACGTTTTTATTTTTATTTTTATTTATTTTTTATTAAGATGGGGTCTCATTGTGTTGCCCAGGCTGATCTCGAACTCCTGGGCTCAAGCGATCCTCTTGTCAGCCTCCCAAAGCACTGGGATTACAGGCGTGAGCCACCTCGCCCAGTCTGTACATAACAACTTTTGTTTACCAATTCATTTGTCAGTGGCCACTTGGTTTACTTCCACATTTTGGCTGTTGTGAATAATGCTACTATGAACACAGGTTGTACAAATAATCTGTTCAGGATTCTTTATATACCTAGAGGGGGAATTAACTGGATCACATGATAATTTTAATTTTTTGAGGAATCCTAGGAAATCACTTTTAGGAAGATGAAGATCTAGAAAAAAATTCACTGAAGTTTCTGTGCCCGTGTATTCCATGTAAAGTCTTTATGTACCCCAGATTGAAAACTCCTGGGCTGGGTGCAGTGGCTCACGCCCGTAATCCCAGCACTTCAGGAGGCCAAGGTGGTTGGATCACCTGAGGTCAGGAGTTCAAGACCAGCTTGGCCAACATGGCTAGACCCTGTCTCTACTAAAAATACAAAAAGTATCCAGGCGTAGTGGCACATGCCTATAATCCCAGCTACTCAGGAGGCTGAGGCAGGAGAACTGCTTGAACCCAGGAGGCAGAGGTTGCAGTGAGCTGAGATCACACCACTGCATTCCAGCCTGGGTGACCAAGTGAGACTCTGTCTCAAAAAAAAAAGAAAAAAGAAAACTCCTGTCCCCCAGCCTGGGCAACATGGTGAAACTCCGTCCCTACAAAAAATTTAAAAATTAGCTAGATGTGGTGGCTAGTACCTGTGGGCCCAGCTATTTAGAAGGCTGAGATGGGAGGATTGCTTGAGCTTGGGAGGCAGAGGTTGCAGTGAGCC
>NW_012120487.1:5039552-5044128 GCF_000951035.1 Colobus angolensis palliatus
GAAGGAAGGAAGGAAAGATAAATCTCATTCCAATGAGACGTCTACCTCAGAACATAAAGTAAGTAATGTAGTTGGAAAACCATGAATTTGGAATCAGACAGTGCTGGTTAGAATCCAGTATTTACTTAGTTTAGAACCTGAAGTCTGCTGAGCTCGGTGGCTCACACCTGTAATCCCAGCATTTTGGAAGGCTGATGCGGGTGGATCACCTGAAGGTCAGGAGTTCAAACACCAACCTGGCCAAATGGTGAAACCCCATCTTTACTAAAAGTACAAAAATCAGCCAGGCATAGTGAAGGGGCTTCTATAATCCTAGCTACTCAGGAGGCTGAAGCAGGAGAATAGCTTGAACCCAGGAAGCAGAGGTTGCAGTGAGCCGAGATAGCACCACTGGACTCCAGCCTGGGCAACAAGAGCAAGACTCCGTCTCGGAAAAAAACCAAAAACAAATAAATTAGCCGGGTGTGGTGGCAGGCACCTGTAATCCCAGCTACTTGGGAGGCAGAGGCAGGAGAATTGCTTGAACCTGGGAGGCGGAGGTTGTAGTGAACCAAGACCTTGCCATTGTACTCCAGCCTGGGCAACAAGAGCAAAACTCTGCCTCAAACAACAACAGCAAAAGAACCTGGCTAGTCTTTGCCTTCTCTAAAGTCCCCTCTAAAATGAGGCTACTAATACCTATCCCACAGGACCACTGATGGCGTTTAGAGAACGGATGAAAAGAACCTAACATAGACCTTAGCAAGTCACTTGAAAGTTTTAGGTACACAGGACAGAGGACTAGCTTCTGCCCTAGAGGAGAATGGCCACCTGATGACAGCCACAGATGTGCAATTGGGTTACTTCAATATAAAGTGGTCCAGGGCTATGATAGATGTATTGGGGAAAGGATATTCTACCCTAATGAGAAAGATTAGGGAAGACTCTCCAGAAGAAGTGGCTCAAAATGGATGGGAAGGAAGAACAAAAATAACGTATTTTAGGCTGAGGAAAACAAGATGAATGAAGATAGAAAAGCATAAAACAGCATGTTGTCAGGAGAACTCAAAGCAATTTGGTGTCACACATAATGCAAAGACATAAATGGGAATAAATGAGGTTGAAGAAGTAGGCAGCCTCTTAAAGGCCATGGTAAAGATCTTGACTTTATCCTGTGTCTTGGCTTTCTCATATGTTTCAAATTCTTCCTCTGTACTCTGGGATTACAGTAGTACCTTTCTCACAGGGCTGTTAGGAGTACTGAAGTGAAACTAAATGAGATAACATATATAAAGCACTTAGAAGAGTACTTGGCACAGACTGAGGTTCGAATATTTCCTACCATTAATACTATTACCTTAAAGATGGCAGGAAAGGGTTTTTCTGTGTGTGTTGTTTTTTTTTTTTTAGATGGAGTTTCACACTTGTTGCCCAGGCTGGAGGGCAATGGTGCAATCTTGGTTCACCGCAACCTCCACCTCCCAGGTTCAAGTGGTTCTCCTGCCTCAGCCTTCTGAGTAGCTTGGGAGTATAGGTATGCGCCACCACACCTGGCTAATTTTGTATTTTTAGTAGCCATGTTGGCCAGGCTGGTCTCGAACTCCCAACCTCAGGTGATCTGCCCACCTTGGCCTCCCAAAGTGCTGGGATTACAGGTGTGAGCCACCATGCCCATCCGGGAAAGGTTTTAAACAGGGGAGTAATATGGATAGATTGTAGGAGGAGGGAATTTAGAGCCAGTAGGCAATTAAGGGGCTATAGCAATAAATAGTCCAGGAGAGAAAAAGCCTGCCCTGTGCTAAAACAGTGATAGTGTGGACAGAGGAAATTCAGGTATTTAAAAAGTAGAAGAGATGAGCCATTGTGCTCATTTGAATGTGGGAGGTGAATGAGCAGGCGTCCTAGGATGGGACTCCTAGATTAGGTCCTCTAGGTTAGTTTTCTTCCTGAAGTGAGCTCCATCCCTCCCTCCTTTCCTAATAACAAAAAGCCATCACAGCACATTTCCTCTTAAAGTTTTATTAAAGTTTAATGGAACAATATTTCATCTCTTTTTTTGTTAATGCCAATACAAAAATACAGTTGATGACTTGACAAAATGGCTACACATAGGGCTTGAAGGTTTGAGTTTCTCCAACAGTAACAAGGGAAAACATGCTTCCACCTGGAGCCGAGTCCAAGCACACAGCCAGTCCTGCACACGCATATGTGCACACAGGGAAACCCAAACATGAGAAGAGGAAAGGGGTTGTAGAAATTTGCGAAGAAGCCCACAATTATTCCCAGAAGGAAAAAGAGAAAAAACAGGCTACCCCCTTGGTAGGGGGTAGAATTACTGATTTACACTTAGGATTTGTTGTTGTTGTTGTTTAATGATAAGCTATTTCTGCAATTTTAACATTGTAGACAAGATGCTACTAGTCTTCTTTCACCACTAAGGTGAGTAAAGTGGGAGGAAATGGGAAAAGACTCAAATACTTAAGTGCGAGGAGTAAACCTCCAAGTGGCTCAAGTTTTGTGTCAGAAGGTTTCATTTTTTACATTCAATGACAAATTGACATTTAGGTGAGAGGGAAAAAGAGAAGAAAGTCTGCCACTCTCTGCTGGATCCACCAACATGCAGACCAGCTTCTGTTAGCAGAACTCTTCCACAGTGAGAGCGCTCCTTCCAGTGTAGATAGGAATGAGGTTTCCTGGTTGGCTTAATTGTTCTAGATGATTCCTCAATATTCCCTCCCCTGCTGCATTCCTTCCAGAACACTAACTCTGATGAAAGAAGGGGCACATTCATGTTACAATTCATCTTCAAGATGTTTCTTTCTGAAGGCATCACCCGTCAGCCTTTCCTGAGCTTCCTTCATCCCCTGAACAACTATGAAATAAAGATTGGAGGAAAAAAGTATGAAGTAATTAATATTTGACATTTGACAACCAATGTATACTTTTAAATGTTTCAGAAGAAATATGAGAGGAGTACAAGATCTGGACTCAAGATCTAGCTCTGGATTTTGGCCCTGGCAAGTCATTCATCTCTTTGAATTTGTTTCCTCGTTTATAAAATGAGAACAATATAACTCACTTCACACAGTATTATAAAAGTTAAATGGGAGAATGGATAATAAAAGTGCTTTATCAACTATGAAGTCATACCAAAATCTTAGCAGTTACTTTGGCTTACCCTCTAGGATTAGAGCTGATCCTCTATCCTAGACTGTAGATGTTCACTTGACCCCCAGGGAAGAGGAAACACCTTCTTTCCGTCCCCCATTGTATCTTGTGGATGAATGCTGCACTTATTTTACTTCCTGGGGAAGTCACAGATTACACTGAGCGGTGTGTGTGCTGGGACGGGGGTGTCCCTACTGAAAGGGGTCGTCATTTCCAGTATCAACTACACATGGATGAAGCCAAGTTCTCAGGCCAAAAAAAAAAAACAGAGAAAGAGAAACCTGGAAGGAGGGCCTTAAGTAGACTCGAGATGAAACTTCTTATCTCTCTTGGGGCATCCTGCTTATGGATTTAGACTCAAGGAGGACAGCTATTTCAGTATAGGCTCCTGAGTGGTGGTTCTACAAAGCACCCCTATATAATGGCAGGCCAGGAGCTGGGTTGAGCCAGAGTCTATGAATCTTGCAAAGCCAACCCATAAAGCTCATAAGAGGCAGATAATATAGTTTGTTGTTTCTTTTTTGTTTTGCCTATGCCTTTAGTAAAGCTAGGTTTGAATGTTCCAGTTTCATGTCAGCTGAGAGACGGAGGATTCAGGGGAGGGTCTCGTGTTCACATCTGGACTATGTCAGTGTAGAGACAGCAGTGGTAACTTGGATGGAATTCTAAAGGGAAGGTGAATCTCAAGATACAAGAATTGGAGACCTAAAGCCCAGCTGCCCTTCTCTACGTGGAAAATTTCCCTTTGATACCAATCTTCAGTGATCTGCATTTGTTTAAGGAACATGACATTCTCCTTACTCAGGGGAAGAAGGTAATAACTTTCACAGATCTCTTCCCCATCCCTAGTCTGAGAATAAGAGTATCAAGGACTCAAATCATAAAGTCCTGGCATGGCAATAGGGACACATGGCAACTTAGCACGCAACTCCCTTTCATAGATGAGGGGAAAAGGAAAACAGCAACAATACATAGCATGAATTCCAACCCCTGCCTCCAGAATGACTGTGCTCAAAGATTAGAGAACAAAAAAGCATGACTGGCTGATGATTGCAAACTTCCTTCACTTGTTTGTGCTGGTGCTCTTCTCTCTCCTGGAACATGCTTTTCCCATTCTGCTACTGACAAGGTCTCATTCTCTAAGACTTAATCCTCTAGCAAGCCTTACAAACTCTCTATGTCGGGCTACATCCCCCCTCACTTCACTTCCATAGCTTGAAATGTCCTCCTCATATCTGTCCAGAGATAAAATTTTTATCCTTCTAGGTCCATTTAAGTTTCAGGGTTGTTTTTTTTTTTTTTTTGAGACAGAGTCTCGCTCTGTCACCTAGGCTGGAGTGCAATGGCGCACGATCTTGGCTCACTGCAACCTCTGCCTCCTGGGTTCACGCCATTCTCCTGCCTCAGCCTTCTGAGTAGCTTGGGAGTA
>NW_012120487.1:5045747-5047373 GCF_000951035.1 Colobus angolensis palliatus
TGGCTAGTTTTTTGTATTTTTCAGTAGAGACGGGGTTTCACTATGTTAGCCAGGATGGTCTCGATCTCCTGACCTCGTGATCTGCCCGTCTTGGCCTCCCAAAGTGCTGGGATTACAGGCTTGAGCCACTGCACCCGGCCTTTTTGTACTTTTTTAGAGATGGGCTTTCGCCATGTTGCCCATGCTGGTCTCAAATTGGACTCAAGCAATTCATCCATCTCGGCCTCCCAAAGTGCTGAGATTACAGGCATGAGCTATTGTGCCCGGCCAAACTTTTGTCATTGCTCACAAAAGCAGTTAGTTAATGGGAAAAGTTTTACTTCAAACTTGTAGTTCTAGCATTCAGAACTCCCCCCACTCTCCCTTGAAACTGGTTTTTGTTTGTTTGTGGTCATCCTGGTATAGTTTCACTAGGTGAAGTCAGTGCCTTGATTCATTTCTCTCTCCATCCACATCATGGATTCCCAGGTTAAGATCATGTGCCTTACCCAGAAAAAGGATTCGTGGAATATAACCCCCATCTGGGCTGAAATCTTCATCTTTGGGTTCCTCTTCATCCTATTAAGATTCAATGTAAACCTTAAATCAGATAATGTCCTCTCTCTCCTCAAAACCATTCAGTGGCTTCCCCACTTGTAAGGGCAAAACCCCAAGTCCTTGCAGGCCCTACATGACCTATCACCTAGGCACTTCTCTAACTTAATGTCCTACCCCTTGTTAAGTCCTCTTCAGGACTTAACAAGGTCAGCCACACTGACCTCTTGCTGTTGCTGTCATTAAACAAGCCAGGCATCCTAACGTATTTTGGACTTGCTCTTACTCTCTGCCTGGACACACTTCCCCCATTATTATCCACATGGTTCACTCCCTTTTCTGTTTCAGGCCTTTGCTCAAATATCCCTTTATTTTCAAACCATCTATTTAAAACTGCAGTCGTCCCTTCCACCTTTCTTTTTTAGCCCTAGCATTTACCACCATCTGACATATTCTAAAATACTTACTTTCTGTCTTCCCACACTAGAATGTTATTTCAACGAGGAAATTTTGTCTGTTTTGTTCACTGCTATATTCCTAGTACCTACATCATTGACTTGCACATAGTATTTCTTCAGTGCATGAATTAATAAGACTGGCATTTTAGTTACAGTTGTAGACTCATAGTCCTCCCAGGAGATTAAAAACCAACACAATCTGTTTTCTTTTTAAGAAATTTATGAAGTTGGAGGCGTTATTACTGTCTCCTTTGAGTAGGAATCCTAATTCACCACAGAAAGTGGTGAGGAATTCATGTGCAAAGGCAATCAATAATTTTACAATTTATGATGTGGTTCCCATTTCAGGAGTTAAATGCAGTCATTTCTTTGAATATAACTGCTATGGTGAGGTGTATCAGCATTCAGGCTATCCACTAGCTGTATAAGCATAATCCCTTAGCTGCCTGACTGTTAACTGTTAATGTGTTCACAAGATTCCCAGACCTATGTTTAAGTAAACATTATCTTTTTTTTTTTCCCTCTTCTTCTTCTTCTTTTTGAGACAGTCTCACTCTGTCACCCAGACTGTAGTGCAGTGGCGCCATCTCAGCTCACTGCAACATCCCTCCACCTCCTGGTTCAAGCGATTCTC
>NW_012120487.1:5048725-5056792 GCF_000951035.1 Colobus angolensis palliatus
AAAAAAAAAAAAAAAAATTTAGTCATCTTATTTGATCTCTCCTCTCCTAGTTCCTCCCAGAAATAGATGTTAGATGGTTTTCTAACATATCTGATGCAAGCCTTAGTATTAGAGGTCAAGAGAAAAACACATACATAAATTTGACTTTTATACCACTAATGAAGCTATAATGAATATTCACGAATGATGCTAATTTTAAAAGTCTTAAAATCATAGCAGAAAGGAGAAACTCTCAAAGTCTTACCTCAAGATTTACCATAACAAAATTGTGGGAGAGTTCTGAAATTTCTGTAGATTCTGCAAATTTGGGCTTTAGAGCTGGGGGGGAAGAAGATTTTGGAATAGAAGAAAAAACATCATTGTCACAACCAAACCTTAATAAACATAAGCAACACTATTTCTCTTTGGTAGTTTAGGCATTTATTGAGTTGATTCACATAACAAACTTTTTTTTTACACTCTAAAAAGAAGAATTAGCCTACCTGGATTCTGAACCTGCATAGCTATGTGACCTTGAGTGACTTACTTCATTTCTCTGAAGCTGTTACCACATTTATAATATAAGGATAATGGCACACAAATGGCGGGAAAAGCATTATTTGCTTTTCATAGTTACATTTCAAAAACCATTGAAGTGAAAGACAATAGAGTGAGTCTGCCACAGGTGTATATCTGTAGGTGTGTGTGTATACATGTATGTATGTGTATATACATTATTAATATTTTTGAAACAGAGTCTCACTCTGTCGCCCACGCTGGAGTACAGTGGCATGATCTCAGCTCACTGCAACCTCCACCTCTCAGGCTCAAGGAATTCTCAGCCTCCTGAGTAGCTGGGACTATAGGCACATGCCACCAAACCCAGCTAATTTTTTTGTATTTTTAGTAGAGTCGGGATTTCACTATGTTGGGCAGGCTGGTCAACTCCTGGCCTCAAGCGATCTTCCCACCCCAGCCTCCCAAAGTGCTGGGATTACATGCGCCTGGCTTTTTCCACTAACTATTTTTTACACTCCTTTTCCACCTAGGACTTTAAGTGTAGCATACCAACTAAAAGAAAAAACCTGTCTGCAGAAGTGGCAAGGTGGTTTAGCAGAAAGAACACATGCCACAGAGTCAGATAACTTGGGTTCTAATTTGGTTCCCACATCCTTCTCATGTCTCTGTCTGTACATTTCAGCTTCCTCTAATATGTATTGTTCATGTGATATTGTAGCACTTAATCCCATACGTGACATAACTGTATTTTTTTTTTTTTCAAGATAGAGTCTCGTTGTGTTACCCAGCCTGGAGTGCAGTGGCACAATCTCGGCTCACCACAACCTCCACCTCCCAGGTTCAAGCGAGTCTCCTGCCTCAGCCTCCCAAGTAGCTGGGAGTACAGGCACGCATCACCACGCCCAGCTAATTTTTGTATTTTAGTAGAGACGACGTTTCGCCATATTGGCCAGGCTGGTCTCGAACTCCTGACCTTGTGATCCTCCCACCTCGGCCTCCCAAAGTGCTGGGATTACAGGCGTGAGCAACCATGCCTGGCCTGACATAACTGTATCTTAATCCCCTTACCTTCCCTAAAATCCCCTCCAAATATAATTGCAAATTTCATGAAGGCAGGAAATCTATGTCATATATTTCTTTAGTATTCCTTAAACAGTCAGTAGTGCTGGGCCAGAGTCAGTGCCAATATTTGTTAAATGCTAATATTTGACAACACATCTAAGTTTTGTATTTAGATTGAGCACTTACACTTACCTTTGCAAGCTCCACACCAGGATTTATGAATAATCACCATCAGAGGCAGTCCACTTAAAAGGAAAACAAAGAAATTATAATCTAGTAATTCTACTTCTTGAAATTTAATGAGATGAAGATTAATATATGAAGACATTTCTGTAGTATTATTTCAATTGGGAAAATTGTTAGACAACTTAAATGTTCAATAATAATAGGTAATTGCTGTAACAAAATTATTGATAAATTCTAGCATTTCCGTAAATTCTGCAAATTTGGGCTTTAAAGTTAGGGAGGGCTGGGCACAGTGGCTCATGCCTGTAATCCCAGCACTTTGGGAGGCTGAGGTGGGCGGATCACTTGAGGCCACGGGTTCAAGACCAGCTTGGCCAACATAACAAAACCCTGCCTCTACTAAAAATACAAAAATTAGCTGGGTGTGGTGGCACACACCTGTAGTCCCAGCTACCGGGGTGGCTTAAGTATGAGAATTGTTTGAGCCCGGGAGGCAGAGGTTGCAGGAAGCCGAGATCGCACCACTACACTCCACCCTGGCAGACAGAACAGACTCTGTCTCAAAACAAAAAAAAAATGTTAACAGCATTTCTAAATGATTATTGTTATATAATCATTGAAAACAATTTTTCATTGGTAGCTTATATAAAAAACTAGGATACAGAAGTATCTATAGTCTGGTTTTAATTATAAAATATGTACAGAGAAAAGAGCCTAAATGTACCAAAACATAATAGCAGTTTTCTGTGGACGATGGCACTGTGGATATTTTCCTATACTACATCTGTATTTCATGATTTTTCTACAGTATAATTTTTATAATCAGGGAGGAAAGTGTTCACAATGAGCAGTGCAATCCACCTGAACCAGACTGGCTAGAGGAAGCTCTTAAGCTCTCAAGGCTCAAATGACAGTTGGAAGACCCCATGTAGGTAGGTAGCCATTGGCTTTCTCCATCACACAACCCCATGTCACCATAACATACACTGTATAATAGCTACCATGCACTTAACATATTGATCTGTATCTATTATTTACCCATCTCCCTCCACTGGACTTGGAGATTCCTAAGACAAGGAACTCTTAGCTGCCTCTATATCCCTTAGGTCTGACACATATATTATTGATAGCAAACACTTATATACCATTTGCCATGTGCCAGGCACTACTGTAAATATACATAAATTAACCCATTTAATAAGTGTCAAATGAATCTTTCAGCCTCCTCACCTTAGGCCTACCTCACATCTGGATGGACCTCTGCCTGCAATACTTGTAAAAGCTTATAAACTAAATGAGCAGGGCAAGTTTAGGTGGGTAGTAGGATATAGGTAACCATAGTAGCCAAAATGTGCTGAACGTGTATTATATGACATTTTGCTGTATATGCATGTATATGATTTAAATGAAATCCTCAAAATAACCCTAGGGTAGATACTATTAATGGTCTCACAATAGAAATGAGAAAACTGAGATGCTCAATACAGTAAATATTTGGCCACATAAAATCTAGGTTCTAGGCTGGGCGCGGTGGCTCACACCTGTAATCTCAGCACTTTGGGAGGCCGAGGCTGGGGGATCACTTAAGCTCACAAGTTCAAGACCAGCCAGGGCAACATAGTGAAAACCTGTCTCTACAAAAAAATACGAAACTTAGCCATCATGGGGTGCGCGCCTGTAGCCCTAGCTACTTACAGCACTGCACTCCAGCCTGGGAGACAGCCAGACCTTGTCTCAAAAATAAATAAATAGATAAATATATAAATAAATATAAAAACCCAAAACAAAAGCCAAGGTTCTGCCACTTACTAGCTAACTCAGAAGTCCAACTTCAAAACCAATGTTCTTTCTGACTGTTACAGTCTCCTTCAATTTAGAATGGTAACCCAGAATCCATGGTTAAACACAATTCAATCAATAACCAACTGAATGAAGGTTGGAAAAAGCCTTTTGAGTTTGCCTCATCCAAACTCCATTTCACACATGAATCCTCTTGTTTATCAGAAACAAAAGGTAGTATAGATTATCTCATGAGCAAGGAATATACCATGAACAAAGGCAGCCCATCTACCCCATCTTTTAATAGCTCCATAGTTTCAGAGCATGCATGTTTTAAAATGTCTTGCTTTCTCTTTTCTCCCTGGCAAACATCTATTTATCCTTCTAGAGCAGGGGACGGCAAACTAGGGTCTGCAGGCCAAATCCAGCCCACCGCCTGCTTCCACAGGGCCCATGATATGCAAATGTTTTGTTGTATATTTTTACATTTCTCAATGTTTGCAAAGCAAATCTAAAAGACTCCTTTGTGATGTTAAAATTATAATTCACAGTTCAGTGTAGTTTTATTAAAATACATTCATGCTCATGTTTACTTACCATCTGTAAGTAGCAACAGTATTTGATGGTCCACAAAGCCTAAAAACATTTACTATTTGGCCCTTTACTGACATTATTGTAGAGTGATGGTTCAAGTGTTAACTCCTCTATAAAACCTTTCCAAAACCACCTCTCTCAACAGCTAATCTTTTTCACCAGGTTTCCAAAACATTTTGTCCTTTGTCATCATCCTCTGACCACCAGCCCATTTCATCCTTTTTTTTTTTTTTTTTTTTTTTTTTTTTGAGATGGAGTCTCGCTCTGTCACCCAGGCTGGAGTGTAGTGGCACAATCTCGGCTCACTGCAACCTCCGCCTCCCAGGTTCAAGAGATTCTCCTGCCTCAGCCTCCTGAGTAGCTGGGATTACAGGCATAGGCCACCTCGCCCAGCTACTTTTTGTATTTTTAGTAGAGACGGGGTTTCACCATGTTGGTTAGGCTGGTCTTGAACACCTGACCTCGTTGATCCACCCGCCTTGGCCTCCCGAAGTGCTGCGGTTACAGGCATGAGCCACTGCACCCAGCCTAATCGTATCTTTTACTTGTATTTCTCACCACATATCTCTTTGTTTCTCGAGTTTCACTGTTTCACTGTTGCCCAGGCTGGAGTGCAGTGGTGCGATCTCAGCTCACTGCAACCTCCACCTCCCAGGTTCAAGCGATTCTCGTGCTTCAGCCTCCAGAGTAGCCGGGGATTACAGGTACACCATCATGCCCGACTAATTTTTGTATTGTGAGTAGAGACGGGGTTTTGCCACATTGGCCAGGCTGGGCTCGAATTCCTCACCTCGATTTCGGACTCCCAAAGTGCTGGGATTACAAGCATGAACCACCACACCCAGCTTTTTACCACATATCTCAAGAGCAAAAATACTGTATCTAATTGGTCTTTGAAAATCACAGGCACTGTTAAAGTAGGTACTACTTTAATTTCATTTGTTCAATGAAATCAATGAAGAATGAAAGACAAGCTTACAATATTTGCCTTGAAATACAGCATGAAGCACAACAGTTATGGAAATGTCACAACATAATTACTCTAGAGTAGATCAAAACATTTACTCTCTCAGAACTATCAAAATACTACTTCACTTAAAGGAACAATGACAAGTATACCTAAATACATGAAAGTTACACAGGGAACATTAAGTGAAAGAAATTCCAGTAGACTATTTTTAAAGATTTTATTAGAGGAAATAATCTAGTAGATAACTTGCTTACTTCCACAAAAACAAAGTTTCCCAAGGATAGACACCAATGTATTTATCTGTGAACTCAGTCCCACAATAGAGACTAGCAAAAAGTCAGTACAGTACTCAAAAAATACTTTTGTGGTATGAAAAAAGGGCAGGTGCAGATGTAGAACTGTGCCATCTTCAGTTTCTGTTCATAATTGTTTTAAAACAATTCTCATCCATCCAGTCTGCTCTCCCACGCCTCAGATGAAGGAAACCAATGGTCAATGCTCTGTGATATCCCAAGTAGGATCCCATCTAGGCAATCCCTGTCCACCTGAGCTCCGTCCTCTGGAGGGATTTGCCAGAATGCGCCACGATAGTTCTCCATTCTCTTTAGTCTCAACTTATGCTGTAAACCCAAGGACTGCACAGCTCTAGTACAGTACTGCATCGATATGCTCTGGAGACCTTCAGCCTATTCTTCCCAGAGAAATAATGTGGAGTGGAGATTAGAAGCCATGGCTTCTCCCTACCTCCTCTGGTTAGTGCAGGCTCTGGCTCAGATACTGAAGAAACATGTTGGCCAGTTGGGGCAAGTTCTCATTGTTGGGATGCATTTTAGTGTACGAAATAAACTGGCGACGAAGGCGACTCAGTTCTGCCATGGTCAAGGGCCGGGTAAACCTCAAGTGCTCTGTGGTACCAGGAAGCGTGAGCAAGTCCCCGGGGACAGCGCTCTTCTGCGCTTCCATCAATCCGGCCAGTACTTGACTCGTGACCTGGTCCAACTGGTGCAGAAAGCTGCCGGAGGCGAGCGGCTGGGACTGCGTAGACTGATGGGGTGGTGGGGCCCGGTTCTCAAACAGGGCAGAGCGGATCCTCGCCACGGGCAACGGCTCCTCTAGGCCCACCAAAGTGAATAAAGGCCGGTCCCAGCGATTCCGAGAATCGGGAGCCTCAAAGCGCAGCGTTAGGGACTCCAGGAGTTCTGGAGAGTAAAAGACACCGCACACATGCTTTGCAGATTTCTCCGATTCCGGAGTCACGAGAGCTGGAGACTCTGCAGTCCCGGATTCTTCTCGCTCCAGTTCCTTGGGTACGTCGGCCTGGGCACTTCCATTTACTACACAGCCCGCAGTCTGCAGTTCCCTGAGGACGCTGCTGCCCGCCGCCTGGGGTCTCCCGTCCTCAGCGTGTGGCCGCCAACTCACACTGACGTTCCGGCTCGGGTTCTCGTTCGCGCCCGCCACTTGAGGTCCCGCGCTCGGGCCGCCGGGCCGTACGCAGTAGACCAGGCAGAGCGGGGTGCGCGCCGCCCGTGCCAGGCAGTAGAGCTCGTAACGGAAACCTTTGATGTAATTAAGCGAGTCCAGGATGACCACGTCGTGGCGACTCAGGCGTCGTTCCACGGAGGCTCGCAGAGCTCCACGCAATGCCTTCTCCCGGGCAGAATCGCCGTACACGGTTGGGTCTTCTGCGCCTAGGACAGCTGCGTCATCCACCACGTACACCGCGCGGCCCTCGGCAGCCAGCGCCATGCGCAACTCTTCCGCTCGTCGGCTCTTGCCGCTGTACGGCAGCCCGCAAAACACCACGAGCGGCATCCTCTCATGGAGCAACCATAAGCAACCGCGCTGCGTCAACTTCCGGGTTGTACGCGTCTCTGACGTAGCCGGAAGTGCAAACTGCTCTTCCTGTCTCCCTCGACTTTTACAGACCCTCTTGTTTCTATGGAAACAGGAGTTCTACGCCAACTAGGCCCAGGTCTAGCTTTCTCAAAAGGAGATACAGAGACTAGAATGGCATCAGTTATTTATGCCAAATGTTATAGGCCTCAGGAGAACGTGATCTTCCTGCGGCCAAAGACTGCCTGTCCATTTTATTAATAAGGCCTAAGGGGCATTAAATATTGTAAGCAATCAGCACTATATTTAGCACATAGAAGGCAATTAATAAATGCTGGTTCTCCTTCATTCCTCCTCTTAAACCTACTGGCTCTCAGTAAATGTTTATTCAATTACCATTTCAATCATTCAACATCCCCACGGTTGGGAATTCAGAGATGAACATAAAACGCTTTCCCCACAAAAGATAAAAGGTCGGAATGGGAAGGATCAGGCGCCTACAATCAGAGTAATACATATTATAATGGATAGATGCAGGTGAGATTATAAAAGAACAGAAGGGAAAAACAAACTACCCAGAGAAGTCACTGAAGACTTTAGGAATAGTCATTTGACTTAGAACTTGAAAGACAAAATAGGAATTTTTCTCCTTAGTAGGGTTGCCAGATAAAATACAGGATGCCCAGTTACATTTGAGTTTCAGATAAACACCAAAAACATTTTTAAGCTTAAGTGTGTCCCAAATATTGCATAGATATATTTAAAATTATTTGGTGCTTATCTAAACTTCAAATTTAACTGGGCATCTTTAATTTTTTATTATTATTTATTTTTTCTTCTTTAGAGATGAGGTGTCAGTATGTTGCTCAGGCTGGTCCCAAACTCCTGGGCTCAAGTAATTGTGCCACCTCTGCCTCCCAAAGTACTGGGATTACAGGTGTGTGAGCCAAAGTGCCTGGCCTGCATCCTTTATTTTATTATTATTATTATTATTTTTATTTATTTATTTATTTATTTTGACACGGAGTCTTGCTCTGTCGCCCGGCCTGGAGTGCAGTGGCCGGATCTCAGCTCACTGCAGGCTCCGCCTCCCGGGTTTACGCCATTCTCCTGCCTCAGCCTCCCAAGTAGCTGGGACTACA
>NW_012120487.1:5062937-5067073 GCF_000951035.1 Colobus angolensis palliatus
AAAAAAAAGGATTCATTTATCTTGAAACAGCAAGCAACTACCTCTGTAGACCTCAGTCTACAGTACATATCAAGCAATTCAATTTTTTCTTGTAATGTCATGAGCATTCTCTGCTTCTTGGGAACACTTCCAGCATCACCAATGGCACCTTGTATGGGTTTCATGGTGTTATTCTAGGTTTATGATATTGTACTAAATACCAGGAAAAATATGCAAGAGTTGTAAGAGATTACTTTTTGTTGTTGTTGTTGAGACCCCAGGCTGGAGTGCAGTGGCATGATCTTGGGTCACTGCAACCTCCGTCTCCCGGGTTCAAGTGATTATCCTGCCTCAGCCTCCCGAGTAGCTGGGATTTCAGGCATGCATCCACCACACCCAGCTAAGTTTTTTGTATTTTTAGTAGAGACAGGGTTTCACCATGTTGGCTAGGCTGCTCTCGAACTCCTGACCTCAAGTGATCCACCCACCTCGGCCTCCTAAAGTGTTGGGATTACAGGTATGAGCCACTGTGCCCAGCTGAGAGACTACTTTATATTGCAATACGCAATACACTGGAGAGGCGTACTGCTCACTGAAGATGATTAATGTTGCACGGCATTTTAAGTGGATACTCACAATACTTGAGCTCATCTCCATAGCAACAGGAGGTCACCACAAAATTATTAGTCATATGTTATATACTACAGTTAATTTTTATGCAGTTATGATTTAATATGGCATCTTTACATTTGTGTACATTTCTCCCTTCTGCAAATGGCATCATGTGTGGTCTATAAGTGTTTGTGTGCAGAAGTTTTTTTATTTTTATTTATTTATTTATTTTTATTTTTATTTTTGAGACAGAGTCTTGCTCTGTCTCCCAGGCTGGAGTGCAGTGATGCAGTCTCAGCTCACTGCAACCTCCACCACCTGGGTTCAAGTGATTCTCCTGCCTCAGTCTCCCAAGTAGCTGGGATTACAGATGCATGCCACCATGTCTGGCTAATTTTTGTATTTTTAGTAGAGATGGGGTTTCACTATGTTGGCCAGGCTGGTCTCAAACTCCTGACCCCAGGTGATCCACCCGCCTTGGCATCCCAAAGTGCTGGGGCTAAAGGCATAAACCACCATGCCTGGCCATTCTTTATTTTTACTTGCTCAATCTGGCAACTCTGTTATTGCAGAAGGTTTGAGACCCAGAGCCATGAAACCGTTGGATCTCTTGTATAAACAGCAAGCACTATAGGATGGTAGATGCAGAAATGTGAGTGTGCCTGTGCATGTGTGTATATTGTAGATACACATATACTGGGGTCTTTGTATCTCTCTTGTACAGTATAGAAAAAACATTCAAGTCTTGGCTCCTCCACTTACTAGTGTTGTAATTGCTGGCAAATTATATAACTTTTCTGTATTTCAATTTCCCCTTCTATAAAATAACAACAGTTATTTCACAGGTTTTCCAATCTAGTAGGTTGTTGTGAGGGTTAAATAAATGTAAACACAGGCCCGGCATGGTGGCTCAGGCCTGTAATCCCAGCACTTTGGGAGGCAGAGGAGGGCGGATCACCTGAGGTCAGGAGCTCGAGACCAGCCTGGCCAACATGGTGAAACCCTGTCACTACTAAAAATACTTAACTAAACCTACTTGAGACTTTATAGACTATTCAACTTGACTCTAGCAGGCAGTATGGTGTACAGGTTTAAAGAGCAGGCTCTGAAGATAGAGTGCTTGGGTCTGCCACTTGCTAGCTGTGTGCTCTTGGACAAGTTATTTTAGTAAACATAGAAAAAACTGTGCCTTACTTTTTTCATCTCTAAAATTAAGATAACAGTAACACCAAACTCAAAAAGTTGTTGAGAGAGTTAAATGAGTTGATTTGCATAATTTAATGCCTAATACACAATAGCACTTAGTACAGCTGACCCTTGAACAACCCCAGGATGAGAGGCACTGACCCCTGACACAGTCAAAAATCTGCATATAACTTTTGACTCCCTAAAACTTAACTACTAATAGCCTACTGTTGACTGGAAGCCTTACTGATAATATATTCAGTTAACATACATTTTGAGTGTAATATTATATATTGTATTCTTAAAATAAAGTAAATTAAAGAAAATGTTATTAAGAAAATCTTTCCAGGAAGGAAGGGGGAAAAAAAGAAGAAAAGAAAAAGAGAATCATAAAGAAACAAAAATATATTTAGTATTCATTAAGTGGAAGTGGATACTCATAAAGGTCTTCATCCTTGTCTTCACACTGAGTAGGCTGAGGAGGAAGAGGAGGAGGAAAAGGAGGGGTTGGTCTTGCTGTCTCAGGATGGCAGAGGCAGAAAAGGGTGAAAGGGGAGGCAGAACAGGCAGGCACACTTAGTGTAACTTTATGGAAATATAATTTCTGTCTGACTTTTTTGCTTTTTCATTTCTCTAAAAATGTTTCTATACAATACCAATCCTTTTTCTTTGATTTAGTTTCAGGGCACATATCTTAGAAGGTTCCATGTTGTAAAATAAGTCAAAAGCACTCCTAAATAATTAAAACCTTCTGCCAGATATGTTTTCTGGCAGTGCTTCTTCTACGTGTTTTTCCTCATCATCTGGCACTCATCTCCATCAAGTTATCTTCTGTTCATTCCTCTGATTTGGTGTCTGTTAGCTCTTGAATTTATCCAAGATCATATCTTAAAACCCTTTACCCCTCACTTTTTTTTTTTGCCATATCCACAATCTCTTTAATGATTTTAATTATCTGTCATAAACCCTGTGAGGTCTTATGTACATCTGGACACAGTTTTATCCAGCAGGAATTTATTGTTTCAGGCTTGATGGTCTTCACAGCTATTTCTATAACAACAATGGCATCTTCAATGGTATAATCCTCCTAAACTTTCATGATGCTCTCTCTATTGCAGTTCTTTTCCATAGCTTTGACAGTCTATTTTCCATATAGGACTGTGTGTAATGAGCCTTAAAGGTCCTTATCACCCCCTGATGTAGTAGCTGATTGAAATAGTGTTTGGAGGCAAATAGACCTCTTTCTTTCTTTTCTCTTTTCTCCTTCTTTCCTTCCTCTTTCCTTCTTTCTTTCCTTCCTTCCTCCCCTCCCCTCCCTTGTCTTGTCTTGTCTTGTCTTCTCTTCTCTTCTCTTTTCTTTGTGAAACAGAGTTTCACTCTTATTGCCCGGGCTGGAATGCAATGGCGTGATCTCAGTTCACTGCAACCTCCACCTCCCACGTTCAAGTGATTCTCCTGCCTCAGCCTCCTGAGTAGCTGGCTTTACAGGCATGCACCACCAGGCCTGCTGAATTTTGTATTTTTAGTAGAGACGGGGTTTCTTCAAGTTGGTCAGGCTAGTCTGGAACTCCCGACCTCAGGTGATCTCCCCACCTCGGCCTCCCAAAGTGCTGAGATTACAGGCATGAGCCACCATGCCCAGCCGCAAATAGACCATTTTTATGCCTTTGGTGTTGAACTCATGGGGCTCTGGGTGGCCAGAGTATTGTTCAATATCAAAAGAACTTTAAAAGGCAGTCTCTTATTGACTAGGTACTTCCTGACTTCAGGGACAAAGCATTGATGGAACCAATCCAGAAAAAGGGTTCTTGTTGTCTAAGACTTCCTGTTGCACAACCTAAACACTGGTAGCTGGTGTTTATCTTTGCTCTTCAAGGCTGGGGGTTAACAGCTTTATAGACAAAGGCAGTTCTGATGACAAACCTGACTCAAACTCCTGGGCTCTGGTAGTCGTCCCACCACTACCTCCCAAAGTGCTGGGTTTTTTTGCACAAAACAGTAGAGTCAGCCTATCTCTTCTTGCCTTCAATCTTGGTACTTGCTTCTCTTCTTTTTTTTTTTCCCCCCCTTTTTGAAAACTGAAATAGGGTCTTATTCTGTTACCCAGGCTACAGTTCAGTGGTGCAGTCATAGCTCCCTGCAGCCTCAATCTTCCAGGCTCAAGCAATCCTCCCACCTCAGACTCCTGAGTAGCAGGGACAACAGGTATGCGCCACCACACCCAGCTAATTTTTCTATTTTTTGTAGAGACAGTTTCCCATGTTGCCCAGGTTGGTCTTCCTTACTATTAATGTCCTTTGTGGCTTTTTTTTTTTCCCCCCAAAATAGGGTACCTTAATCTGAATTAAACACCTGTTCAG
>NW_012120487.1:5073113-5074613 GCF_000951035.1 Colobus angolensis palliatus
CCCGGACTGTAATTTTTGTATTTTTAGTAGAGACAGGGTTTTGCCATGTTGGCCAGGCTGGTCTCAAACTCCTGAGCCCAGGTATCCGCCAGCCTCCTCAGCTTTCCAAAGTGCTGGGATTATAGGTGGGAGCCACCGTGCCCAGCCCTTTCACTTCTTTAAATGAGAGCAGCATGCACTCTCTCCCCTCTAGGCTTTCACAGTCACTACTACCTGTGCAATTCCTTCCGTCCCTTACCTCCAATTCACTCTTCAGGTATAAGCCTAGAGGGCATTTCTTCTGGTATATCTTCCCCGACTCCCAAAGCACCCTATTCTTGCCCCATCACAGCACTCCCCAGGATGACTTGTACATGTTTATGTGTCTATCTCTGGACCATATCTGTCTTATTCCTCTCTGTTTCCTTAGCATTAGTAGTACACGTGGCCACACTAAATGCTCCATAAAATATTTTTTGAGCAAATGAATCTTATTTAGATCATATCACATAAAATAATTTTATATCCAAAAATTATTAGTGATCATAATGCTAGCTGCTATTTACTAACCACCTTATATATGCCTGACATACCATGTGTTATTTCATTTAAATTTGGCCTTATTAACAACCCAGTTTTACTTAATCACTCTATGCTTCAGCTGTCTCATCTTTAAAAGAGGCATAATAATTATATCTCATAAGGTTACTGAATATCAAATAGAGAATGGCATAAACCCGGAAAGCGGAGCTTGCAATGAGCTGAGATCCGGCCACTACACTCCAGCCTGGGTGACAGAGCAAGACTCCGTCTCAAAAAAAAAAAAAAAGAATGTACAAGACCAAGAATGAACCCAAATGTAAACTAGGAACTTTAGTTAATAATAATATATCAATATAGGTTCATCAATTGTAACGAATGTACCACATTAGCCCAAGATGTTACTAGAAGTTGCGAGAAGGAGGGAGAGAGGGAAGGGAATATAGGAGAACCCTGTATTTTCTGCTCAATTTTTCTATAGACATAAAGCTGCTCCAAAAATAAAGTATCAATTTTTTAAAATGCAGTGGACAGTTAAAACAGCAAATTAGAGGCAGGCAGAGGCATAGATCAGAAAAAGGTATTCAAGATGCAACACAAAGAGACAGGAAATGAAAGTTATGGAGAGGCCAAGAGATACAGAATAGATTGTGAAAGTCTAATACACATAAATTTGGAGTCTCAGAATGAAAGGGTGAAGGAAAAAGACATATTTGAAGGCAGGGTATGGTGGCTCACACTTATAATCCCAGCACTTTGGGAGGCTGAGGCAGACAGATTACTTGAGGCCAGGAGTTCGAGACCAGCCTGGCCAACATGGTGAAAATTCTGCTCTACTAAAAACACAAAAATTAGCCAGGCATGGTGGCACACGCCTGTAGTCCCAGCTACTTGGGAGGCTGAGGTACAAGAATCACTTGAGCCCGGGAGGTGGAGGTTGCAGTGAGCTGAGATTGTGCCACTGCACTCCAGCCTGGGCAA
>NW_012120487.1:5075308-5076673 GCF_000951035.1 Colobus angolensis palliatus
GAGACAGAGTCTGGCTCTGTCGCCCAGGCAGGAGTGCAGTGACGTGATCTCGGCTCACCACAACCTCCATCTTCTGGATTCAAGCGATTTTCCTGCCTCAGCCTCCCAAGTAGCTGGGATTACAGGCGCCTGCCACCATGCCTGGCTAATTTTTGTATTTTAGTAGAGACAGGGTTTCATCATGTTGGCCAGGGTGGTCTCAAACTCCTGACTTCAGGTGATCTGCCTACCACGACCTCCTACAGAGTGCTGGGGTTACAGGAGTGACCAGACCTGGCCAAGAAATGACATATTTCCTACAAAAGATCAATGATTAGACTGACAGGAACAATAGAAATCAGAAGACAGCAGAATATCACCTTTAAAATACTAAAAGAAAATAACTCTAAACCTAGAATTTTGTACCCAGCAAAACTATCTTTCAAAAATAAGAGCAAAATAGACATTTTAAGATAAGCTGGCCGGGCGCGGTGGCTCAAGCCTGTAATCCCAGCACTTTGGGAGGCCGAGGCGGGCGGATCACAAGGTCAGGAGATCGAAACCATCCTGGCTAACACGGTGAAACCCCGTCTCTACTAAAAAATATGAAAAACTAGCCGGCCGAGGTGGCGGGCGCCTGTAGTCCCAGCTACTCAGGAGGCTGAGGCAGGAGAATGGCGTAAACCCGGGAGGCGGAGCTTGCAGTGAGCTGAGATCCGGCCACTGCACTCCAGCCTGGGCGACAGAGCAAGACTCCGTCTCAAAAAAAAAAAAAAAAAAAAAATTTTGTGGTACTTGGTTCCTGTAGCCTTAGCAAACTAATATAGCAGAGCAAGGCAAAAGCAAGGAGACTAATAAAGAGGCTACTGCAATAATCCAGGCAAGAGATGATAGTGGACTAGACCAGCTGGGGTGGTAGAAGGAATAAGATACCAGTGGGTTCTGGATATGTTTCAAAGGCAAAGTTAGCAGGATTTTGCTATGGATATGGGGTATGAGAGCAAAAAGAGAAGTCAAGGATCACTCTAAGGTTTTTGGCCTGGACAAGTAGAAGGACGGAGCTGCCATTTACAGTGAGGATGAAAGCATGATTAGAGCATGACCAAGACAGTCCAAGGAGGAAAAATTAGATCCAATACATACAACTCTTTCAAAAAAATCTTGACTGAGTGCGGTGGCTCACACCTGTAATCCCAGCACTTTCAGAGGCCAAGGCAGGCAGATCACTTGAGGTCAGGAGTCCGAGACCAGCCTGGTCTAACCTAACATGGTGAAACCCCATCTCTACTATAAATACAAAAATTGCCGGGCGCGGTGGCTCAAGCCTGTAATCCCAGCACTTTGGGAGGCCGAGACGGGCGGATCACAAGGTCAGGAGATCGAGAC
>NW_012120487.1:5076843-5095182 GCF_000951035.1 Colobus angolensis palliatus
AAAAAAAAAACAAAAAAACAAAATTTAGGCCGGGTGCAGTGGCTCACACCTGTAATCCCAGCACTTTGGGAGGCCAAGGCGGGTGGATCACGAGGTCAAGAGATCGAGACCATCCTGGCCAACATGGTGAAACCCCGTCTCTACTAAAGAAAAAAAAAAAATTAGCCAGGTATGGTGGCATGTACCTGTAATTCCAGCTACTCAGAAAGCTGAGGCATAAGAATCGCTTAAACTTGGAGGTGAAGGTTGCAGTAAGCCAAAATCATGCCACTGCACTCCAGCCTGGGTGACAGAGTAAGACTCTGTCTCAAAAAAAAAAAAAGATTTTTGCTGTACCAGGGACAACTGAAAGCTGATAGAAATGATACAGTAAAGATAGGAAAAAGGGGTAATACAACATGAGAAGGAAAAGTCACTGGTAAAATGTTGGTGAGTCAGTGAGATGAGACGGGATTTAGCACTCAAGGAGAGGGATTAGCCTTTACTAGGAATAATGATGGTTTATCAGGTAACAACAGGAAAGGGAGCATATATGAACACTAGTGGGTAAATGCAGTAGTGAGAATTTTTGAAAGGCCTCTTCTGATTCCTTCTGTCTTCTGTTATAGAGAGACCATAATTACTAACTGAGAGCAAGGACTATGGAAGAAGTATTGGAGATTTGAAAAGATGGGAAGAAGTATGAAATAGTCCCCTAAGAGAACCAGAGAAAATCAAAAGGATAGCTAAAGGACTTTTTCAGGTAGGAAATGATCCCAGAAAAAGGCCTAGATACTAATAATAGTGAGCAAGTAAATATTGTCTGTATAGCAATTTATAATGCCCAATTTGTAGAGCTAAAAAAAGAAAGAGAGAGAGAACTAAGCCAGGCACAATATGCACCTGTAGTCCCAGCTACTCTGGAGGTTGAGGCAGGAGGATCGCTTGAGCCCAGGAGTTTGAGGCCAGTCTGGGAAACAGGATGAGACTCTATCTCTAAAAAATAACTAACTAAGTTTCGGAAAAAAAAGTTAAAATTAGAACTATACGTGAGACAACTCCTTATAAGTAAAGAGGGGGTAATTGAAGTTAAATGTTCTAAAGTCCCTCTTACCACTGGGGGTATAATAGTGTTAGATTTTGTTAAGTATGCAAGTAAAATTTCAAGAATTACTACTAAAAGAAAAGAACTAGAATGCCAACTTCCAAACTAATAAAGGAGATAAAATAAGAACAAGCCAAAGAAAGGGCAAAAAGAAAAAAAAAAAGCACAGAAAAAAACAGTAGAAACTGGATAACAAACAACAGCAGCTCTGTCAATAAGTGGACTAAACTTGCCAATTAAAGTGAAAAGACAAAAATTGTCAGACTTGGTTTAAGAAAAAAATACCTCTACAATGCTTATAAAAGCATACCTAGCCAGTTATGGTGGCTCACACCTATAATCCCAGCACTTTGGGAGGCCAAGGCAGGAGGATCACTTGAGGCCAGGAGTTCGAGGCCAGCCTGGGCAACATAGTGAAACCTCACCTCTACAAAAAATTTAAAAATTAGCTGGATGCCGTGGCATGTGCCTATAGTCCCAGCTACTCAGGACGCTGATGTCAGAGGGCTGCTTGAAGCCAGGAGTTCGAGGATGCAGTGAGTGAGTTATGATGGCAGCACTGCACTCTAGCTTGGGCAACAGAGGATGACCCTGTTTCTTTTCTTATTAAAAAAAAAAAAGCATGCCTAAAACAGAAGGACTTAAAGAAGTTCAAAGCCAAACAAAAGAGAGTCAAGGAAGCTAGATTAATATCAGGTTAAATAAAATTTCTCAGCTAGGCACAGTGGCTCATGTCTGTAATCCCAGTACTTTGGAAGGCTGAGGCAGGCGAGATCACTTGAGCTCAGGAGTTCAAGACCAGCCTGGCCAACCCCATCTCTATCAAAAATTTAAAAATTAGCTGGAAGTGGTGGTGTGCACCTATAATCCCAGCTATCTGAGAGGCTGAGGTGGGAGAATTGCTTAAACCCAGGAGGCAGGGGTTGCAGTGAGCCAGGATCAGGCTACTGCACTCCAGCCTGAGTGACAGAGTAAGACTCTGTCTCAAAAATAATAATTATTATTATTAATTAATTAATTAATTAAATTCTCCATGTACCTAGGCCACTCAGAAGCCAGGTGTCAAACCTTACCATCATGTAAGGTTATTACTAATAGAGACCTAAAACAGGACTGTAAAGTAGAACTTACTGCAGTGAGCTGTTCAATATGGTAGTCACTAGCAACATGTGGCTACAGAACAATTGCAATGTGGACAATCCAGTTGGGCTCAATTTTTACTTTTATTTAACTTTAATAAATTTAAATTTAAAGAGTCACAACACTAGAGATTTAGTCCAACCCTCTTATTTTACTGAGGCCTAAAAAAAAATTATCCAATACTCCAAGGTAGACCACAACCAAAATTTAAGTCTCCTGACTCCTAATTAGCATTCTTTTCTAATACCCCAGTACCTCCCAAGCTGCTCTACTGCAATATCCCTAAGAGTAAGTCTAGAGATTTAATGTGAAAATAGTCCACTGCGGCTGGGCACGGTGGCTCACGCCTATAATCCCAGGACTTTGGGAGGCCAAGGCGGGCCGATCACAAGGTCAGGAGTTTGAGACCAGCCTGGCCAACACAGTGAAACCCCATCTCTACTCTACAAAAATTAGCCAGGCGTGGTGGCAGGTACCTGTAATCCCAACTACTTGGGAGGCTAAGGCAGGAGAATCGCTAGAAACCGGGAGGCAGAAGTTGCACTGGGCCGAGATTGCATCACTGAACTCCAGCCTAGGCAACAGAGCAAGATTGTCTCAACAACAAAATAGTCCAATGCATGTACAAAATTTCCTTGAGAATTCATATTACAATTTACATTGGAATTTTTAATAACAGTAACAATCACCACCATCACTTATTAAGCAATTACATTTTTTTTTTGGTAGAGATAGGATCTTGCTATGTTGCCCATGTTGGTTTTGAACTCCTGGCCTCAAACAATCCACCCGCCTCGGCTTCCCAAAGTGCTAGGATTATAGGCATGAACCACTGCACCCAGCCTAAGTGCTTATTTTATGTAATAATTATACTGTAACAACAATATTAATAATGACTAACACATATGAAATTTATTATGTGCCAGGCACTTAAATGCTTTTATATGTATTAACTTATTTAATCCTCACAATAACTTTATGAGGTAGAAACTCTAATTATCCCTTTACAAATAAGGAAGCTGAACTGAAACAGCTTGCCCAAGGTTACATTGCCAGTAAGTGGCAGAGCTGGGACTAGAATCTAGGTAGTTGGGTTCCAGGGTCTGTAGTTAACAACCATTCACCACACTTTACTGCCTCTCTAGCAAAGATTAAATGAACAAATGAACGCAGCTTCGCCAAAGCAGAATGGTAACACCAACTTCAGATCTAGAAAACTTGGATCGTTTTTGTTTCTCCCTCAAAAAGATGTTTAAAAAGTACAGTGTTTACCTTCTTACTAAAATTGTCTACTCCCCAGCACCACTAACGCTCCCACCTGTGCCAGCATGGAACATCTGAAGGCAGTCCAATTTCCTAAAGTGTCACCTGTATAGCCACTTCATTTATGCCAGTTATCTGCAAAGTCTCCCACATCAGCAGCTCTTACCCTCCAACAGTAATTTTTTAAAAAAGAAAGAAAAGCAACCATTTCTAAACACAGCATTCAATCAGAATTTCCAATCCCTTCATCCAAAAATTGTTTTAATGAATGTAAGCTAAGGACATCTGAAAAGTATTATCCACCCACTCCCAGATGATGAAACCTAAATAACAAAAGGTCAAGCATCAGAGCTGGTAGCCAAGCCTCTCAAACAGGGAACACTATACCTGAGACATAGAACATAGTGGCTAAATAATGATTGTCTCAGTCAAACAGACCTGCATCAGAATTTTTGTTCAGCCACTTACCATTTTCATAAATGCAAAATATGGCTAACAAAAGCATGTATCCCATAGGCTGTTGTGAATGTGAGTAGAACACTGTGTGGGAGGTAAACACACTTCCTATGTGTTAGCACCAAATTTTTACTCTAGAGACTTGACAAAGTCATCCATTTTTGTTTCAGGCAGAAGAGCACAAGAACCACTCCCACTGACAGCTTTCTAGTTTCTCCTTTAAACTTTAGAGGAGCATCTGTACTGAGAGACTGGAATGGTATGCTGGTTAATGGCACTGGCTCTGGGATTTGTATTCCAGCTAGTCCACTGGACTCCTGTGCCTCATTTGAGGTTTTTTTCATCTGTGAAATGGGGATAATGATAAAAACATTATCCATCTCATAGGGTTATTATGAGGCTTAGTCAATACATGAAAAATGCACACAACAGCACCTAAAGGACAATAAATGTACAGTAAATATGGGTCACTACTTCTCCCCATAGGTGATGTATTCCAAATTTTTAGTTCACGGAGAACAACGTAATTACTTTGGAACTCTATAGAATGTTAGAGCTGGAAGAGATCTTAGGAAGCACTTCTAGTCCAACTCTCTCATTGATTAACTGGTTGTCAAGGAGGACTAGAACTAAATGGCCTGACCAAGATTAATATCCAGGCCTCCTAATTTCTTTTCTTTTTTGAGACAGAGTCTCACTCTGTTGTCCCAGGCTGGAGTGCAGTGGCGCTATCTCAGCTCACTGCAACCTCCGCCTCCCAGGATCAAGCAATTCTCCTGCCTCAGCCTCCCGAGTAGCTAGGATTACAGGTGTGTGCCACCATGTCTGGCTAATTTTTGTATTTTTTTAGTAGAGATGGGGTTTCGCCATGTTGATCAGGCTGGTCTCAAACTCCTGACCTCAGGTGATCCAACTGCCTCAGCCTCCCAAAATGCTGGGATAACAGGCGTGAACCACCGTGCCTGGCCTGGGTCTCCTAATTTCTATTTAGTGCTAAGTCCACATCACTGTGCTGCTGCTTCTTAATGAAAACAGTAGAGATCATTCAGTCTTTCCTCTCTGCAAACCACCAGGCCATCTTCCAGAAAGAGCTAGAGCTAAACATCTGGGAAGAAATCCATCTCATTAAGACTTTCAGCAACCATTGCCCCAGGTAGCACTTTTTTGGGGAGGTAGGGGAAGTGGGGTATAATCTATTTCCCAAGAATCCATACTCAAGAGATACATGAAACAAAAGTTTGAAATAGTATGAATTCCTTTTAGGGATTATACTGGTTAATATTTATTAAATACTTTCTAAGTGTTTGACACAATATTAAGTGCCTTTTGTTTTTTGATTGAATCCTCCCAACCCAGCCCCACTGCCCTAAGCTGCCCTTCTATGTGCTCCTGCAGCTACCTAGTATTTCCCTGCTCCAAGTACATATCACGCTGCCATGTAACTGTCTGCTTACTTGTCTTGGTATCTTACCAGACTGTAAGCTGTAAAAAGAACAGGAATCACAGTTATCATGTTTATCATTCATTTCCTCTTTCAACAAATATCCCTGAGCATGAACAAGACAGAAATAGTCCTAGTTCACTGTGGCAGATATGCCCTTCTTACAATGTGACCTCAACATACTTCCCACTGGGGGTGAGGGTGGGGTCCCGATATCCCATTCCCTTGAATCTGCCCCTACAGGGTACAGTGGAAGTGATGCTATGTGCCTTGTAAGGCTAGATGACAAAAATGCCATGCATTTCCACCTTGTTCTCTTATGGCACTCTCTTGGAATCCAGCCTCCCATAAAGCTACTGTGAGGAAACCCACAGTAGCCTATGCAGAAAGATCACATGGAGAGGTAACCAGTTTAGCCGAGGTCCCAGACATCATAGAACAGGGACAAGCCTTTCCCAGTGTGCCTTGAATTCCTTACTCACACAATTGTGAGCATAATAAAATGATTTCTTCATGCCTACTAAATTTTGGGGTGATTTATTACACAACAATGGTAACAGGAACAATCACACAAAGCTTAATATTGAACAAGGAATAAAGATACAAAATACTTGACTCCAAGGTATTACCTACACCTAACACAGTAACTTGAACAGAGTAAGTTATTTGTTGAGTGTCTGAAGTAGTTATGATGCCCATTTTGCAGATGAGGAACTGAGGCTTTGAGAGTTAAGAAACTTGCCCAAGGCTACTCAGCTAGTGAGTGGCAGAACAAATTAATACTCAGATCTAGGCCTGGTGCGGTGGCTCACACCTATAATCCCAACACTTTGGGAGGCCCAGGAGGGAGGATCACCTGAGGTCAGGAGTTTGAGACCAGCCTGGCCAACATGGTGAAACTCCATCTCTACTAAAAATAAAAAAAAATACAAAAAAAAAAAATTAGCTCGGTGTAGTGGCACACGCCTGTAGTTCCAGCTACTTGGGAGGCTGAGGCAGGAGAATCACTTGAACCCAGGAGGCAGAGGTTGCAGTGAGCCGAGATCGCACCACTGCACTCCAGCCTAGGTGGCAGAGCAAGACTCTATCTCAAAAACAAAAGCAAGCAAACAGAAAAAACAACAAAGAAAAAACTCAGATCTAAACTCACGTATCTAACGCTCTACTCTTCCGTTACTCTCAGTACTTACAATTTTACTATAAATATACAGTAGTCTGGCTGGGTGCAATGGCTCACACCTGTAATCCCAGCACTTTGGGAGGCCGAGGAGGGCAGATCACGAGGTCAGGAGTTCAAGACCAGCCTGGCCAACATAGTGAAACCCCGTCTCTACTAAAAATACAAAAAATTAGCCAGGCGTGGTGGTGGACGCCTGTAATCCCAGCTACTCGGGAGGCTGAGGCAGGAGAATCGCTTGAACCCAGGAGGCGGAGGTTGCAGTAAGTTGAGATCATGCCATTGGACTCCAGCCCAGGCAACAGAGCGAGACTCTGTCTAAAAAACAAAACAACAAAACAAACAAACAAAAAAGTAGTCTGTTTTAAAATGGGATTGTTAGTATTTAAAACATTCTGGCCTAACAGGATTTGTCATGCAGTTTCATCACTGAGATGGAAACCCACATATCACATTCTCCAAAAAGCTTCTCCTGACCTTCATAACTCAAGTGATGCCAGCTTCCCCAACCTCCCCAGCATTTCTACTTCCTATTCCATCACAGTCTTGTTGTTTTCCCAGCACTTGTTCCTAGCTGAAACTGTCTTATTAATTTGTTCATGAGTCTACTCTGTCTCTCTGACATGAATATAAGCTCCACGAGAATAGGAACCTTGTCTGTCCTGTTTACAGCTATATCCCTAGTGCCTAGGACAGTGTCTGAAATACAGGAGGTGATCAAAAATTATTTATGGAATGAAGGAATGATTGCATTCAGGCAAAATGAATGCTCACCCAATCTTATTACTCACCAATTGATGTGAAAATAGAGAGGATAAGAGAAAACAAAAACAGAAGGATTGCAGCAGAATCATTCCATACAGTAAGGTCAGTGGGAAAAAAATGGAAGAGGGGTTGGGATCCATGCTAAATTCATCTACTTAGAAAAGCATAAACCCTGAGTTCACAGACTGTCAATCCAACTTTCAGCTAAGTAAGGGCTGATGAGGAGAAAGGTGTTAAAACTAAGAATGGAGATGCAGGTAACGGATGGAGTAGGGGGCCACACCTCCTAACTTCCATTCATAACCACTGATCGCTCATTCACAAAAACACTTCGCTGAACCACAGCAAGGACAATTGTTAGGGATCCTTAAACAGCAGACCTTCTTCTCCCTTCACCCTGCTCTTCTTATGCACTAGATCCAGCTATCTGGGATGCAGGTGCTGTCTCCCGAAGGCAAGCAAGTGGCAGTAACCTAGCTCTTCACGGAAGAGGCAAGGAGAGAAATCTTCAGACCTAGGACAGGGTTCTCTGCACATGCAGGTCCCCAACGGCTCTATTTCTCCCGGGTGGGAAGGTGACCGCTCCTCAGGACCTCCCAAGTGCTAGGCACTATGCCGGGCTCTTACACATGCTTTTCTTAATTTACGGGCTATTCCTTCCCCCCAACCCAGTAATTTAGAGAGGCCTCAAGTAGAACTTCTTCATTCCCCAGACCTGCTACTCTCTACCCCAAGAAATCTTCAAACTCCTGGAGTGATTGGGGAAGATAAAAAGAAATCTGGCGTGGTCTAAGAGATAGAACGGGAGGGGAACGGTGTTAGGGCAAGAAGAGGTTATACTGGGCTGGGGCCCAGGATGAGTAAAGAGAAGATAAGAACGCGGTCTGACCCTTTCCAAGCCCATTATGTCCATCAGAAGAGATGACGAGGAGCAGGAAACTGAAGCCCAGCAAACAGGTAGCCCCGAGACGAGGCCGCGTCTCCATGGCAGTAGGGGCGCGGGGCCACGGGGCTGAGCGGACGGAGGGCCGGAGTCCCAGCAGACGGGCCACACCGTTCGCCGAGCGCGGCTCAGCACAACCCCTCTCCTTCCCAGATTTTTTTTTTTTTTTTTTTCAAACTCTGGAGGAAGTGATGTTAGACGGATGTGGGTGGTGCCTCCGGGGTCCGGTTTGGGATGGAGTGAGTTTAAAGGTGCAGATCACGTAGAAGGGTACGAGAGCTGTTCTCGAGCGCGAGTTGCTTTCCATGGATTCTGGGTGTCCAGGTCCCGGGACGGAGCGGGAAAATGTGGGCCAAGATAGTAAGGGCGGGGGAGAGGTTCGGGAGAACCGTTGCTGCTCGCGTCCGCCACCCAGTCCAGCCCCTCCCCCCAAGAACCGCTGCACTTCCTAGTCAAACGCAAATTATTGATTCGTGAGGTCAGTCGCTCCCAACAGCGGGCGGATTGCCCACTGGCCTCGGATTCACCTTCCCCCTCCACAAATAAAGACTGGACGACTGGATTTCATTGTTAGGTTCCTGCCAGGGTCTCCGAGGAGACCTGGCAAGCCTGTTCTGCGGTGCGTGGGCTCGTGCCGTGCAGGCATGCACTTTCCCTCTGGAGAAGCTCTGTACCTTATTTTTCCTTGCAACCGCAAATCTTCTACTTAGGGATAATGCAACCAACTGATGCAAGCTCCGAGAAAACCAAACTTGGGGCCTCTTATTGCAAAACTGACTTAGGTGGACTTAGGACACCAGGACAGAAGTCACTGCAGGCTAAAGTGTAAAGCTTCTTCTGGTTATTTTTCTTGTAGGTTAAGGATTTCTTCCCAATTTTTCCCCTCCGCTGTATAACAAACAGGTGAAAATGTCCGGTCTTTTTCTTCCTGGTACTAGTTGAGTCCTAAAGTCCGTACTTAATGCATAGCGAAAAAGCAACCTAACAAAAGTACACACCCAAACAAAAACATACCGACCGCCCTTTTATTAGGTTCCCTAAAATTGTAGGCAGGGACACAATGGAACGCTCGGGAGACTGCAAGCCCCAGGATGCTGCGCGGCCACCTGCACCTGCCGCCACTAGCACTAGAGGGATGCGCAAAGCAGGCGGGGCGTTGGAGTTCAGATCCCGGGGTGCGCTCCCGGGATAGGCTGCCCCGGAGAGGGAGAGGCGGGGTCGGGTGTGTCACGTGGAGCTGCTCCCGCCGCCGCTGCCGCCGCCGCCGTCGTCTTTCTCTGTCTCGGCTGAGGCAGCCATCTTGCTCTTCCCGCGTGCTGGTGTTGGAGGACCCTCCCTGCTTCAGGTGAGACCCCCGGCGGTCCCGCCACTCCACGGCCATAGGCCGCTGCGCACGGTCTCCCCCCGCCCTCTCCTTTCGACACCCGCCAACCGCTCAGGCTGCCACTTCCGCCGTGGTGCAGCGAGCGGGGGCGGAGGCGGCTAGCTTGGCCTGTCGGTTACCGGCGGCGCAGCTGGGGGTCGGCACCTGTGGGAAGGTCCCCAGCACCACCGCCCCCTGTGGGAGCGAGCGGGCCCGCGCTGTTGCCGCCGAGATCCCGTCCCAGGAGGCGGGTGGACGCCCCTCCTGTGTCCCATTACTCCTCATTCACAACAGCAGTGTTGTGTGCTTTGGGCTTTATACATGCTCTCTGTTGTCATCTCATTTGATGCTCCCAGCCTACAGATAGGGACGCTGAGGTTACCACTTCCCGCCCTCAAGTCCAGGGAACCGAACTCAGTTGCAGCGCTCTTCACCTTGTAATGGTAATGTTTGTTTACAAGTCGGCGTCCCTTGCCCATCTTTATAACCCTCTCTCACTGCCTGCTGACTGACCGACAGGCTGAGTGTTGCACAGCTAGTGAATGGCGGTTTCAGCTTCCGTTCCCACGTTCTTGCAGTTTACCGTAGTTGTCCCCTCGGGAGTGGTAACAATAGTTACCAGTAACTGTGTATCTTCTGTGAACCATTCCCTGTGGTTGATAATGTTTTAACCCTCAAAACAACCCTGTGAAGTACGTGGTGTTATACCTTTGCAAATGCAGGAGGAAAACAAGTTCAGAGAAGAACAATACCTTTCCCAAGTGGTAGAACCTTGGTCTTTCTGATTCCAAAGCCTGCGCTTGTCTTAGAGAAACTCTGCATAATAAGAAGTCAGGACTCAAGGTTGCAATTATTTTTATCTCTGTGTAAACATGATGTAGTGAAAGTGCCTACCACAATGCTTCTAACTTAGGCACTTAATAAATATAGATAAACCTGTTTACACCCTTTCTTGAGTCCTTGAGAACAGTGCCAAAAGATCCTGGGATCCCCAAGGAAGAACTCATTAATCATGTGGCTTTAGGAAGTTACTTCTCCCTTTTGGGCCTAGGAAGGGACTTCTCCCTTCTGGGCCCTCATTTCCTAATCTATTAAGATGGGAGGGAGGGAACTGTTTTGTTTGTAATTTACACTTTGCTGCTGCTAGCGGGTGTTGAGATGACATCACAGACAGGAATGATGGGTGCAATAAAGTAAAGGTTGATTGAGAATAGGGAATTAAACTAGGTGATCTTGGAGGTCTACTCCAGATTCTGAGCTTGACATCTCATAGACTGAGTCCAGTCCTCTTTCCTACTTGAATTCCACACACCACAACTTGCTAAGAAACAAAAGACCACTCTTCTTCCTCCCCTACTGCCTTGAGCTCTCAGTCTCCCTAGAATCCTTTTTCTCTGAGATACTCCTTAGGAACAAAATTTCTCAATTCTGTTGTCCTGACCACCTGGAATGGAATCTGTTCTTTCATCTATACCTTGATTTGAAGAGTGAATTTTGCTCTTGCTTTTATTTCAAACAAGTCAAGACTTTGTCTTGGCATCCCAACCTCTGTCTCTTCTCTTGGGAATTGTTACTTCAAAATGCAAAAGAATCCCAAAGGGTTTACCCAGTATCTAGGTCTAATGTTTTTCCTTAGCCCCTTTTTTTTTTGCAATGAATTCCTTAGGCTCTTTGTTAGTTCACTACACTCTCATGGCCATATTCCTTTGAGAAAAGTGAATGTTGATCCTTTTCTGTGGATGTTTGAGCATAGGAATTGAGATTTCAGTCATCAAATTTAAGTCTATGGCAGAGCTAAGATTGGCACACAGTTAAGACTTCTTGTTTTGAACTCTAAACACACTTCCTCCTATAAAAGTGTTTTTAGCTGCTTCAGCATTGTGATACAGTGCTGAGCAGAGAGAAGAATCATAAATTCTAAATATTATTTGAGATCTGGACATTAGCCTTAAAGAAGAGATATATACAGGTTAGTGCCTAAGTACAGTGTCAAAGTACAAAGTGGTTAGTAATTATATAGTCTTCGATGCTCCTTTATTAATCTCTTAAATGAAGCAAATAGTATCTTTTTCATGGGAATGATGACTATACAGGGTTTAGAGAATTGGCCAAGGAAGGTTTGATAACAGCCTAGTCCCTTATTCCCTCCTCCACATCTCAGTAATGATTTGTTGATCCACAGAACAAGTAAAACAAGACTTTTATTTTGGTGGGGTTTTTGTTGTTGTTGTTGTTTTGTTTTGTTTTGTTTTTTTGAGATGGAGTTTCACTCTTGTTATTCAGGCTGGAGTGCAATGGCACAATCTCGGCTCACCACAACCTCCGCCTCCCGAGTTGAAGTGATTCTCCTGCCTCAGCCTCCCGAGTAGCTGGGATTACAGGCATGTGCCACCATGCCTAGCTAATTCTGTATTTTTAGTAGAGATAGGGTTTCTCCATGTTGGTCAGGCTGGTCTCGAACTCCCGACCTCAGGTGATCCACCCACCTCGGCCTCCCAAAGTGCTGAGATTACAGGCGTGAGCCTCCTTGCCGGGCCTTAATTTGGCTTTTCTTTGTTTATGTAATGTGGAATGTTATGACCCATTATAAACTTAAGAATGTTTTTTTCCTAGTGGGAATATCACTGACCAAACTAGATTCGTGACTATAATATTAGAATCTTCAAAATCAAGATTAGCTTTAAAAAGCTTGTTTTAGGAGTCTTCTCTCCCCACCAACATTTATTACTGTAGCAAAGATATGTTTTTGTTAAATTGTGCAGTGAAGCATTTTACCCTGTAGGCAAGAATATCCTGACAAGTATAACATACTATATCAGTGCAGGGTATTGAATGAACTCTGGAGAATGCTGCAGAAGCACCAAACGTCTGAAAACCTGGTTCTCTTTCCCCATTATTAACATACCATCTGACCTTGAATAGAGAGACTGCTTGATATCTTGACAGCTAGACAGCCTTTTGTTGAATTTCTTCTTTGTTCAGCTTTTTTTTCCTTTTATCATCTTTATGGTTTATAAGAAATACAGAATGTGATTTGGGAGGGGAAAAAATCTACTTAAAGCTTTTGCTAATAACATTTGGTAACAGCTCTCTGCTGTAAAAATCTTTGGGGGATTCACTGGTTTCTCTTCAGATCAAATAAATCTTTCGCCTTTTACTAAAAAAAAAAAAAAAAAAAATCTTTGGGGGAAAAAAAACTGGCTTGCCTACAGAGATTTCATAATTGGTTAGGCTTAACTGAATGCCAAAGGATTGAATCATGTTTTAAGGAGGGAATCTTTGAATAGGTGACTTTGAATCCCATTCTATTTTGTTTGTATATTTGATTCCCTCATGGTAATTTAATTTTGATTTTAAAAATATCTGGTTTATGAAGCTAGAACAAGTTATTAATGTTTATTAAGAATATAGACAGTATTAATATGGTCATGGTGTTGATGCATACTACAAGCTCAGTGAACCAGAAGGTACTGTTGCATAAACAGTTTGTTAATTTCGGTAAAAGAGTGACTTTAACAAATCTATTTTTCCCCCCCTAGATTTACCAACAGCATGAATCAAGAAAAGTTAGCCAAACTTCAGGCTCAGGTCCGGATAGGGGGCAAGGTGAGTGTGGCATAAGAAAAAATGATAGGAGAATGTATGTAACCAGATAGTGTTATTATTTCAGATTTGTGGTCATTGAAAATCTAAAATCTTTTCAATAATCAAGATCAAACCACATTCGAATTTGAAAATAACTTGTCTGGATCTAAAATAGGTAACTAGAACACTTTTCTCTCTGATGATGCAATGGAAATAGCCACATTTGTTTGAATCCTAACTCTTAACATCTGCTAGTTATATGATGTGAACAAGTTATCCAACCTTGTTAAGCTTCCACTTTCTTATCTGCAAAATAGAAATAATCCTACATAAGGTGTTTAAAGATTAGGGTAATATTTATAAAACACCTAACATGGTGTCTAGCACAGAGTAGATGCTTAATAAATGATAGCTTTTATGGTTAGACTCACTTGCAGGGCGTAGCAGATGTTAGGGTTACTTCATCTTGACTGGATATTACCTACTTGTACAGAGGTTTAGCTGGAGATGCTTAAGTTGATTATATATTTTGTTCATTGCCAGGTTTTCCCCACAAATTCTTACCTGTTCTTCCATGTTGGTGAATATGAATGTGAGCTTTCTTATTCCCTGTACTTTTTAAAGCCTAAGGAAGAGCTAGTTGTGAACAACAAAAGTCTTTGATTATCTTCAGCTGTGGCACCAGGCTCAAGGAGAATATTCTACCCATATCTCTGCCCAGTACAATCTTTGCAAAAGGGAAAGAAAGAGTAGTACTTATCTCTGACCTGAAGTGGTAGGCAGGACACTACTTTTTGTAGTGGGTCACACTATGTCATTTACACAGACAATAACCACAGCTTCTGGGGATGAGCACAAGGGAAGGGAAGAAGAGCCAGTACTTTCTCCTTCTTCCACAGTGATACAGTTATATGAGTCTAGAGTTAGATTAACACAGTCATGTAACCACAGTAGTCACATTGTACCATCAAGTGTGATGTGATGTGCCAATGCAAAAACTAGGGATAGTCAAGAACCATAGAATATACCTAGAAGAGCGAGCTTGATGTAGCACATCGCCATTATGTATTTTAAAACTGTGGTTGGTACATTCAATTTAGCTATTGTATATTGAGCACCTACTATGTGCCAGGCACATAGAAGATAAACAAGATCACAGCTCTGCTTGGGAGAGAGATGCTCACAATTATAATGGAGAATAGTGAGTGTTATAATGAAGTACAAGGTGCTCTTGCCTAGAGGAGACAAGGAAGTCATTACTGAGCTCTTATTTAAAGGATAAACAAGAATTTATCACTAGGCAGAAAGGTAATGGCTGGCAGAAAGGTAATGGACAGTGGCTCACGCCTGTAATCCCAGCACTTTGAGGGGCTGAGGTGGGTGAATCACTTGAGGTCAGGAGTTCAAGACCAGCTAGCCAACATGGTAAAACCCTGTCTCTACTAAAACTACAAAAATTAGCCTGGTGTGGCAGAGCACACCTGTAGTCCCAGCTACTCAGGAGGTTGAGGCAGGAGAATCACTTGAACCCGGGAGGTGTAAGTTGCGGTGAGCCAAGATTGCACCACTGCACTCCAGCCTGGGCAACAGAGCAAGACTCCATGACTCCATCTCAGAAAAAAAAAAAAAAGAGGGTTCATGGAGGTAGAGTAAAAAGGGTTGTTATTTCTCTACTTGCAAAGGCACATACGGTGCTAAGATAACACGGTACTTAATGGAATGGCTTGCTTTAATTTGGTACAACTATTCTTTTTTTTGAGAGGGAGTTTCAGTCTTGTTGCCCAGGCTGGAGTGCAATGGCACGATCTTGGCTCACTGCAACCTCCGCTCCCAGGTTCAAGCAATTCTCCTGCCGCAGCCTCCCGAGTAGCTGGATTACAGGCATGCGCTACCATGCCCAGCTGAATTTTTGTATTTTTAGTAGAGATGGGGTGTCTTCATGTTGGTTAGGATGATCTTGAACTCCTGACCTCAGGTGATCTGCCCGCCTCAGCCTCCCAAAATGCGGGGATTACAGATGTAAGCCACCGCGCCCAGACCTTTTTTTTTTGGAGTGCAGTGGCGCGATCTCAGCTCACTGCAAGCTCTGCCTCTCAGGTTCACACCATTCTCCTGCCTCAGCCTCCATATAGGCGCCCACCACTACGCCCAGCTAATTTTTTGTATTTTTTTTAGTAGAGACACGGCTTCACCGTGTTAGCCAGGATGGTCTCAATCTCCTGACCTCGTGATCTGCCTGCCTCAGCCTTTTTTTTTTTTTGAGATGGAGTCTCGCTCTATCACCCAGCCTGGAGTTCAGTGGTGTGATCTTGGCTCGCCTCCTCGGTTCAAGTGATTCTCCTGCCTCAGCCTCCTGAGTAGATGACATTACAGGCATGCGCTACTACGCCTGGCTAATTTTTGTATTTTTTGTAGAGACGGGGTTTCACCATGTTGGTCAGGCTGATCTCAAACTCCTGACCTTCTGGTCTACCTGCCTCGGCCTCCCAAAGTGCTAGGATTACAAGCATGAGCCACCGCGCCTGGCCTGTACAGCTATTCTTTAGAGTATGTAATGCATAGAGAATGGCAGGAAATGAAATGACCAGGTTTTTGGGATTCCATCATACTTTTATATACCATACCAAGGAGCTTGGAGTTTTATCCTATAGGCAGTGGGCAGCTATTAAAGGATTTTAAGAAGGAAATGACTGCCATTTTAGAAACGTAACTGCTGGCGTTGTAGAAAATGGAACAAAATGGAAGTTTGGCATGTAGGAGAACAATTGAGAGGCTATTGCTATAGTATAAGGCAGCAGTCCCCAATCTTTTTGGCACCAGGGACTGGTTTCATGGAAGACAGTTTTTCCATGGATAGGGGGATGATGGTTTTGGGATAAAGCTGTTGCACCTCAGGTCATCAGGCATTAGTTATATTAGTTATTATGCGCACTCATAAGGAGTGCGCAACCTAGATTCCTGGCATACACAGTTCACAACAGGGTTCTCGCACCTGTGAGAATCTAATGCTGCTGCTGATCTAACTGGCGGTGGAGCTCAAGCAGTAATGCTCGCTCATGCCCCCCTGCCCCACCTCCTGCTGTGCTGCCGTGTTCCTAACAGATCACATACTGGTACCAGTCAGTGGCCTGGTGGTTGGGGACCTCTATTATATGGGATATAGGAGTTGAAATTGACACGATTTAGTGACTGATGGGATATAGGGGGTGAAGGGCATGCAGAAGAATCTAGGATAACCCACAGATTCATGATTTTAGAGACTTGAGTATATGGTGGTACCACCAGCTACAAAAGTTAGAAAATATAGAAAGAATAGATTGGTAGACTGATAAGCTTTAAGACATGTTGAATTTGAGGTACCTGAGGATCATTCAAGTTGAGGTATTCACCAAGCAATTGAGCTATCCCTGAGTCAGGAATGCTTCACAAGTAAGTGCCTATGTAAATAGTCCTTCAGCAACTAGATTTCAAGGCATCCTCTGCCGTCACGTCTCTCCTCCACTGCCACCAGAATTGCTGAGACTGAAGCCCCTACCTTCCCTCTATAAGGCTGATTCCCTGGGTACTACTGTAGGAGCTGCCCAGAGATTGAAACCATTCTCCTTACTCTTACCAGTTTTAGAAAGATTTCACCCTCAAGACTTGATAAACTGATCCAGGAATTTAATCCATTATTTCAATGGAAAAATGTATTTAGAGTTTCAAAGTATCAATTTAGAAATGAACTTTTTCTTTCTCAGTAACTAGCATAATTTTCAACCTGTTTGCTCACGCCAAGATTCTAAGCATCATCCAAATGTCCTTTTTTTCTTGTATCCCACATGTAATCCATCAGCAAAGTCATGTGGTCTCTTGTGAGAATCTAACCCCACACCATCTTCACTGCCATGTTCCTCATCTTTTGCCAGGGCGGCTACAGGAGCCTACTGACTGGTCTCATTATAATCCATTTTCCACATAGCAACTTCAGTCATAAATAACAGATCAAGTCACTCCCATGCTTAAAACCTTTCAATGGCTTCCCATTGCAATCAGAATGAAATCTAGCTCCTGCCCATGGCATTCTAGGCTACATAATCTGGTCCTTGCCTGTCTTTCTGATTTCATACTCTTCCTCCGTTCCCATTGTTCACTCTACTCTAGCCATACTGGCCCATTTTCTCTCTTCTAGAAAGGACAAGTTCAACCTTGTTTCATTCTGCTTGGAACATTCTTGCCCTAGTTATGGGTCTCAATTCTTATGTTACCTCTTCAGAGGGGATTTCCTGCACTTTCTAATAAAGTAGTGCTTTACTCCTACTTAGTCATTCTTCCTGTGCTCTAGTTTTGTTTTTTTCTTAAAAGTACTTAATCCCATTTGAAATTGTCTAATTTGTTTATTTATTGATTTTTTTTCCTCCTACTGTAATGTAGGTATTAATTTTCAGTTATGTCCTAATTCCCCAAATTTCAGAATATCTTTAGACTATTGGCAGGGGGGGTAGTTACTGTAAGAAATGATAATGTTTTAAAATTGTTATAATGTACTTAAATTGTCTTGAAGTTATACATTATGTTTTATTAGCAAACAGTATCTTGTGTTGAAATGATAAAGGCTGGATATTAGATAAGAATAATTCAACCTGAGAAAGCTGATAAGGAAAAAAAAAGAACTGGCTAGAACTGACCTTTAAAAATCTGCATTAGGCTGACAGTCACAACCTCTGAGCAATCTTATAATATTAATCATTATTATTTTGTCCATTTTTTAATGTGGGTTTCAGTTAGATTATTGTGATATATAAGATGTGATTGCAGTTGCCAGATGCCAGGCATGCTAACACTTCTGTTTGGTTATTTTTCAGGGTACAGCTCGCAGAAAGAAGAAGGTGGTACACAGAACAGCTACAGCTGATGACAAAAAGCTTCAGAGTTCTCTAAAAAAACTGGCTGTGAATAATATAGCTGGTATTGAAGAGGTATGATCACTTTGCAAGTTGTTAAATTATGTGGGTACATGCACAAATAATTGTCTAGACTTTTCAGATGTAAAATATCAGCTTAGAAAAATCTTTGATAGGCCGGGCGCGGTGGCTCAAGCCTGTAATCCCAGCATTTTGGGAGGCCGAGACGGGCGGATCAC
>NW_012120487.1:5096605-5096948 GCF_000951035.1 Colobus angolensis palliatus
AAAAAAAAAAAAAAAAATTGTCAGTTTATTGTATTTTGATGACACTATTTTTTTCAAATATGAGGCCAAAGATTAATGTCATTCCAAAAGATGCTTAATAAATAACAACAACAACTACTTGTGATTTTACCACCTAGATTCACTTCTGCCTGATGATTCCATTTGTTTTTTTGTTTTTTAAGACAGAATCTCACTCTCTCCCTGACTGGAGTGCAGTGGCATGATCTGTGCTCACTGCAACCTCCGCCTTCTGGACTCAAGCAACTCTCCTGCCTCAGTCTCCCGAGTAGCTGGGATTACAGGCGCCCACCACCATGCCCAGCTAATTTTTTTTTTTTTTTTT
>NW_012120487.1:5097675-5099154 GCF_000951035.1 Colobus angolensis palliatus
TGCAAGCTCCACTTCCCGGGTTCACGCCATTCTCCTGCCTCAGCCTCCTGAGTAGCTGGGACCACAGGTGCCCACCACCACACCCGGCTAATTTTTTGTATTTTTAGTAGAGATAGTGTTTCACTATGTTGGTCAGGCTGGTTTCAAACTCCTGACCTCAAATGATCTGCCCACCTTGGCCTCCCAAAGTGCTGGGATTATAGGTGTGAGCCACCGCACCCAGCCAATTCCATCTGTGATGGTAACCAAAGTTTATGCTTTCACTGCCGTAATCGTTACTGTGTGTGGTACCACCTCACAATTTTAAATAGATGACTAGTGTACATGTGCTATAAAACATGAATCAGAAATAATGTGGAGGTAGGGGCCGGGCACAGTTGCTCACACTTGTAATCCCAGCACTTTGGGAGACAAGGCGGGCAGATCTTCTGAGGTCCCGAGTTTGAGACCAGCCCGGCCAACATAGTGAGATCTGTCTCTTAGCCAGGCATGGTAGTGCGCGCCTGTAATCCCAGCTATTTGGGAGATTGAGGCAGGAGAATGGCTTGAACCCAGGAGGCAGAGGTTGCAGTGAGTAGAGATCATGTGAGACTCTGTCTCCAAAAAAAAAGAAAAGAAACAATGTGGTGGTAGGGATCATTAATAAAGAAATAGCAGAGTTAAATGGCAAAGAAAAGGTAGTGGAATGCAAAATGCCACATGTTCCTTCCACCTTGCATATATAAATGAATAAAATTAACACATCATTTAAATCTGCTTTGTATGTTGAAAATCAGTGTACTGATAAAATAGTAGAAAATGTAAGCCACATGTGTACTTTTCCTTTCAGCTTGATGTGACTGTGCCTTCTTACTCTGAGATACAGATTAGAGCTTCATTTGTAAGACCTGAAATTATATTTAGACATTATTTTTTTTGAGTTATTGAAAGCTTTTATATATTTTGATGGACTTGAAATATTTTTAGAGAGACCATTCTCTCAATCTTAGTTAAATATTAGAAAAAACAAATCTAAGTTCCTTCAAACCTCTTTTTAAAAACCTAAAACTTGGTAAAGATGAATAAGTTGCAATAATACACATGAATTCTGATAATATTAAACCTAACCTACTTGTAAATGTTTATACAATTTTGTATCTTTGCCTACCTTTCTACCCTTCAACTCCTCTGCCCCCCAACCTCAGCACTATTGACATTTTGAACTAGATAATTCTTTGCTGTGAGAGCTGTCCTGTGCATTATAGGGTATTTAGCAGCATCCCTGGCCTTCACCCACTAGATGCCAGTAACACCCTACACTCTTAGTTGTGGCGATCAAAAATATCTCTAGATATTGCCATATGTACCTTGCAGGCAAAGGGCACCCTTAGTTGAGAAACACTTCTTTTTTTTTTTTTGAAACAGAGTCTCGCTCTGTCCCCCGGACTGGAGTGCAGTGGCTGGATCTCAGCTCACTGCAAGCTCTGCCTCCCGGGTTTA
>NW_012120487.1:5100367-5102074 GCF_000951035.1 Colobus angolensis palliatus
GGCTAGTTTTTATATTTTTAGTAGAGACGGGGTTTCACCATGTTAGCCAGGATGGTCTCGATCTCCTGACCTTGTGATCCACCCGTCTCAGCCTCCCAAAGTGCTGGGATTAACAAATTCTTTTTTGTTAATATTGCCACTGCAACTTTTTTGAGGAGTTGTACACCTCAAAACATCACACAGAGAATTAATGCCACATAATAGATATGTGGCATGTGTGTAGCAGCTTCTCTGCCTTTCCCCCATCCTGGTGTTGTCTTCTAACCCTCACAGGATAGTTGTACAGGGAAATCGTACAAAGTAATAATACAAGGTGGCAACCATAAAATTTCTGAATATTTGAACCTAAGATGGAGAGGAATTTTACTTTTTGTTCTTCTCTCCCTCTTTCTAAGGTTGATTTTTTGAGAACCAAGATATTTGTTACTTTATATAACCCTTAACAAATCTGAAATATTCCTCTTTGGGAACATCTAGTATACTATATATAACCTGGCTTGCTCATATACTTGGGTTAAAAACAGCTTCTTGAGAAGGAAAAAAGAAGCTATTGTGTTAAATGTATACATGAAAAAATGGATATGATTTTCAGAAACACTCAGATATAAACATATATATATGTCTAAGAATAGGAAACACATTAATTCAAATTTTGTTATTTTTGCTTTGGGATGTTTAAAACTTGTTACAAAGTGTGAACTCAGGAATATACTGCCTTTTTGGGTTTTGGCAGTTTAAGTAAAGCAGATAGAAACTTTCGAGAAGAAAAGACACTTTTTGCCATTATTGTGTAACAATATAATAGTACTGTCTGTGCTTAGACCTTCAAAACATGAAAGAGGTAGAAAGCGCTCAGTTTAGGGAGTGAGGAACAGGGAGAGCAGCAGTGGATCTCAAGATTCATTGAATGCACTTAGGCCAAGTAAAGTTTCTCCATACCCCTAATTTTCTAGTGTCGGTACTGGATGTCACTAACATTAGTACTACCCAAGCTATCAGTATTTGTGATTTTTTTTCCCCCTTCCAGAGCTTAATTGGTGTCCTCTTCAGAAACTTTAAAAACTAAGGTTGGGTACGGTGGCTCACTCCTGTAATCCCAGCACTTTGGGAGGCCGAGGCAGGTGGATCACCTGAGGTCAGGAGTTCAAGACCAGCCTGGCCAACATGGTAAAACTCTGTCTCTACTAAAAATACAAAAATTGGCCAGGCATGGTGGCGCATGCCTGTAATCCTACCTACTCGGGAGGCTGAGGTAGGAGGATCGCTTGAACCTGGGAGGCAGAGGTTGCAGTAAGCTGAGATCGTGACATTGCACTCCAGCCTGGGTGACAGAGCAAGACTCTGTCTAAAAAAAATAAATAAACTGAAAGGCTATTTGGAATAAGACAAGCTTTTCCGAACTTTTTTGCATTCATTAGTTCATTGATTTGGTATAATAAATTATATCTAGGTTTTTGTTTGTTTGTTTGTTTTTAATGTTACCAAACAAAGGAAAATCCAAGGCTGTCAAAAACTAAAGGATAGGACTTCGGGAGGCTGAGGCAGGGGAATTGCTTGAACCTGAGAGGTGGAGGTTGCAGTGAGCCAGATCGTGCCACTGCACTCCAGCCTGGCGACAGAGCAAGACTCCATCTCAAAAAAAAAACAAAAACAAAAAGGTGCGGTAGCTCACGCCTGTAATCCCAGCACTTTGGGAAGCCGAGGCAG
>NW_012120487.1:5102859-5104100 GCF_000951035.1 Colobus angolensis palliatus
TTAGCCAGGATGGTCTCAATCTCCTGACCTCGTGATCCGCCCGTCTCGGCCTCCCAAAGTGCTGGGATTACAGGCTTGAGCCACCACGCCCGGCCATAACCAGCTTTTTGAAAGGAATTCTTAGGCAGACTTGCAGAGTATCATCCAGAACCAAATTTCTGAAAATGTTTTATGTTCTGTAACATTTGAAAATATTTGAATGTGGTTATTTGGTAATCTAGTTGAATATAGTGACTATGCTGTCACCTTTTCTTCCCCTAATTGCATGAATCCATTGACAATGGGGTCTGTTTTATTTCTCAGAAACAACGGACTTTTTCCAGTTTATTTGGTAAGAAGTGTGACCAAAAAGCACTTTCCGATTCAGAAGCCCTAATTGTTCCAAGTTGCTTCATAGAGTTTTACAATTATATTCAGAGGACAGCTTCTGTCTTAATTAGGGTATAATTCAGCCTCCATGAAACCCTTCCTGTCTTTCCAGGTGCAATCAACCTTTTCTCTGTATTTTACTGCTGTTAGCCTAAGTTGCTCTTCTATAATATGTTTTTCGCTGTCTCATATCGTGGTGTATAATGGTAACCGATTAACCCAGTAGTCTGTTTTCAGTAACTTACAAAGAGTCTTGACAGCAGGGAACATGTTTATTCATTATAGTCTATAGCATGCTGATTCTCTGTGATGAGTTTGCTTAGAGCCTATTAAATTTAAGAGGTACTGATTATTCCAGGTGGGATTGTTCTGCAGCAAGTTAGATATCGGGAGCTAGGACTTAGAGAAAGCTTAAGGCTGGGAATATAACTTTTGTAATTGGACACATAAATTTTACTTTGTACGTTTTCCTCTTCCTGGTTCTTGTTATTTCTGAATCAGTTGTACAGAAAGAGAACCTAAAGTTATTGGTTGGCTCTTCCTGCAGCTCCTTCTTCCTCCAGCTAGAGCCTCAGGTACCCATAGATAGACAACTCTGAGTACCGGAGAGTAAAAGGGAAGCACCATGTCCTATCCACCTTATGATCCCACAGTCTCCTTCTTTCTCTCTTAGGGTCCTGTTCTTTTGGCTTTTTGTTTTGTTTTTTACTCTGTGTGTGTGTGTGTGTGTGTGTGCAGATATATCTCTATATATATCATAAAATTTGCCATTTTAGCTGGGGTTTTTTTTGGTTTTTTGTTTATTTGTTTCTTTGTTTTTTGTTGTTTTGAGACGGAGTCTCACTCTGTTGCCCAGGCTGGAGTGCAGTGGC
>NW_012120487.1:5109010-5110190 GCF_000951035.1 Colobus angolensis palliatus
GAGTAGCTGGGACTACAGGCATGCACCACCATGCCTGGCTAATTTTGTATTTTTAGTAGAGATGGGTTTCTCCATGTTTGTCAGGCTGGTCTCAAACTCCCAACCTCAGGTGATCCACCTGCCTCAGCCTCCCAAAGTGCTGGGATTACAAGCATGCGCCGCCATGCCCAGCTAATATTGTATTTTTACTAGAGATGGGTTTCTCCATGTTTGTCAGGCTGGTCTCAAACTCCCAACCTCAGGTGATCCACCTGCCTCAGCCTCCCAAAGTGCTGGGATTAAAGGTGTAAGCCACCGCGCCCAGTCCCATACCCAGCTAATTTTTGTATTTTTAATAGAGATGGGGTTTCACTCTTGGCCCGTGTTGAGATTACAGGCATGAGCCACTGCATCTGACATGTTTTTGTTTTAAAATAATTTTTTTTTTTTTAATTTTTTATTTTGAAACAGGGTCTCACTCCGTCACCCAGGCTGAGTGACTCCATCACTATGCCTGGCTACTTTTTAGAATTGTTTGTAGAGATGAGGTCTCCCTATGTTGCCCAGGCTGGTCCTGAACTCTTGGCCTCAAGCAGTCCTCCCACCTCTGCCTCCTAAGGTGCTAGGATTACGGGCATGAGCCACCACACCCTGCCAATAATCATTTTTTAAAATAGCATTATATTATAAAAATTGTTTTGTATCATTAAAAAATCCTTTTAATCGTGTAGGTATCTATGTACATTCCACTGTATGGATATACTGTACTGTAATTTAACAGTTCTTTATTATTTATTATACATATATTGATAATAAAAGAATCATGTGTTGAACTTTTCTATACATAAATATATCTCTCTGGGCTGGGCGCCGTGGCTCATGCCTGTAATCCCAACACTTTGGGAGGCCAACGCGGGCAGATCACGAGATCAGGAGTTCATGACCAGCCTGGCCAACATGGTGAAACCCCATCTCTACAAAAATACAAAAATTAGCTGGGTGTGATGGCACACACATGTAATCCCAGCTACATTCAGGAGGCTGAGGCAGGAGAATTGCTTGAACCCGAGAGGCGGAGGTTAACCCGAGCGGCAGAGGTTGCAGTGAGCAGAGATCACACCACCACACTACAGCCTGGGCGACAGAGTGAGACTATGTCTAAAAATATATATATATGTATGTATATATATGTAATGAAAAA
>NW_012120487.1:5111219-5112699 GCF_000951035.1 Colobus angolensis palliatus
CTTGTCACCAGAGAATAAGAGAAAGTGATCCCAGCATATGTTATAGACTAATGAGAGCTGTAAGCTTTGACTTAATAATAGCCATTAGAAATAAGCAGATGCTGAGCTAGAATTGAATGTGAAGGATATACTGACTGACTTATAAGAGCGTGTGCAGAGCCCATAATCCTCAAAATCTCACATTCTTCAGTCTCACAACACCCTAGACGCTTACGTGCCTTATTCTTAAGAAGTCTGTTATTTCACCCTTTTAAACTGTAAGAAGAGGCTAGGTGTGGTGACTTGTGTTTTTAATCCCAGCACTTTGGGAAGCCAAGGCAGGAGGATCATTTAGGGCCAAGAGTTCAAGACCAGCTTGAGTAAAATCATGACACCCTATCTCTAAAGAAAATAAAAAATTAGCCAGGCATGGTGGCACATGCCTGTAGTCCTACCAGGAGGCTGAGGTAGAAAGATCCCTTGAGCCCAGAAGTTTGAGGCTGCAGTGAGCTGCTCTTATCAAGCCACTGCACTCCGGCCTGGGAGACAGAATGAACCCTGTCTCTTAAAAGATATAGGAAGAAGTCAGTAAAAGATGAATTTCCTGGTAAACATTTAAGTGCCATTACATATAGGATGGAGTAGCAGTAAAACTTTATTTTAAGGCAACTGCTAGCTAGGTACGGTAGCTCCGGCCTGTAATCCTAGTACTTTGGGAGGCCTAGGCAGGTGGATCACCTGAGGTCAGGAGTTTGAGACCAGCCTGGCCAACATGGCAAAACCCCATCTCTACTAAAAATACAAAAGTTAGCCGGGCGTGGTGTCACACACCTGTAATCCCAGCTACTTTGGAGGATGAGGTAGTGGAATCATTTGAACTCGGGAAGCAGATGTTGCAGTTAGCAGAGGTTGCAGTGAGCTGAGATTGCGCCACTGCACTCCAACTTGGGTGACAGAGCGAGACTCCGTCTCAAAAAGAAAAAAAACAGACAACTGTTAATTCTCTTGTATCATTCTCAGTTGGATTCAAAAAAAGTCACAAAGAAGAATTCAAGCCTCCATGAACTGAGAGGGCAGTTATTAGCAAGAGCTTTGGAGTCAAATATAACTTTGTGAGCCTCCTCTAGCCACAAAAATGTACTGCTGTGTAGGAACAAAGTGAGCATCAAATTTACCAGGTAGGAGGCTACTAAGACTAACTTACGCACAGTATGCAGAGGCCAGCAAAGGTAGCGGTTAAGGTGTTTTGATAGCAGCATAAAAGGGCCACCCAGCAGTTGCCAAGAGTGACTTAAAATGCCCCTAATTCTGGAGGGTAGATTGGGCTGATTCTGAAAGGTCAAAACTATAGGAAAATTCAAGCTAAAGATACAGCCCAGGAGATTCTGGGCATCTTCATTGGAGGCACTGCTGATGCTATATTTAAACCTTAATGTGACCCATTATCTAGCATTTGGGGAGTTGGTCTGACAACAACAACCTTTTTCTTTTTTTTTTTTTC
>NW_012120487.1:5113033-5115189 GCF_000951035.1 Colobus angolensis palliatus
TAATCTTAAGCCTTCCCTAACGTTTATTTTGCTAGCTTTAAATAATGTGACTTTTCTAAATGACTTTGTTTGTTCTTCCTTTGCTAACATGACAAAGGACAGAGGCCGAAATGGGACACTTTTTTTTTTTTTTTTTGAGACGGGGGCTCGCTCTATCATCCAGGTTGGAATGCAGTGGTGTGATCACAGCCTCGACCTCCTAGGCTCAAGCGATCCTCCCACCTCAGCCTCCTGAGTAACTAGGACTATAGGCATGTACTGCCATGCCACTTGGCTTGCTTTTTTTTTTTGGTAGTGATGGGGTTTCCCTGTGTTGTCCAGGCATCTTGAACTCCTGGGCTTAAGCGATCCTCCTGTCTCAATTTCCCTAAGTGCTGGGATTACAGACATGAGCCACCATGCCCAGCCATGATTTTAGAATAAATTGTATAGGAGGTATCCATTCATTCAGCAGATTTGAGTGATTATTATGTACTAGATATTGGGGGAAATACTATGTCTAATAAGGCATGGTCTCTGATCTCAAATTCACCTTCTAGTATGGTCAATGATTTACAAATGCAATTATACTACAAGACAATTCTGTATAATAGCAGTAAGTTGGCACCTTAAGTTTTCACAGAGAAAGAAGCATCTTACCTCAATCTTGGATAAATGGGAATGTGCAAGATGGAGAAGTAGGAAATGGTTCTTCTAAACAGTGAAAACAGCATATATAAGTACATTAGGCATGAGAGGGCAAAGTTTACTGCTAACTACTAGACACATCAGTATTGTTAGAGCAAAACATGAGAGCAAGGGCATTCCGTGGTTTGGACTGGGGTCTCAAAATGCCTCTTTCTCCTTAGCTCAAATGGCATCGTTTACCTTCAGCTATCTTTAGGGAAAAAAAAAAACCATAAAGGGGATGTTTGGTTGAAAAAAAGACCTCAGTGCTGGTATAGTTGCTAGTTTAATAGTCCCTTTTATTTGGCTGCTCCTTGTTCTTATATAGTACATATATGGCTTGCTTAAACCACACAGTATAAAATCACTGAAAGAAGTGAAGTCTCGATATTAAATGCATATAATTTGCTTTTTAACTTTAACAAGTTCCTTATCCCTTCTTTTACCCAAAATGGCAGGGGAGGTGTCTAACTGATCTTGTTCAGCCAAATTCATCGTTTGATAGTTTCTAATAGCTTGTGCCCAGAAGCCTTATATAACCATGTCATTTGCTCAGTAGGAAGGAATGTTAGATAGAAATAAAATAATCTGAATTAGCTGGGCGTGGTGGCACATGCCTGTAATCCCAGCTACTTGGGAGGCTGAGGCAGGAAAATCGCTTGAACCCAGGAGGAGGAGGTGCAGTGAGCAGAGATCGTGCTACTGCACTCCAGCCTGGGCAACAGAGTGAGACTCCATCTCAAAAAGGGAGAAAGAGAGACAGAAAGAAAATATTATAGCTGTTTTACCTTCTAGTATATTTCTCTATATTCTAAAATTAACTAAACTCTCCATCCCTTTCTGGACCTTTCTGTTCCTGAAGCTGCATCTTTTAGACCACTCCATTTAAAACAGCCATGAATAAATTTATGTTTCACAATCTGAGATGGAATTCATCTTGCTTTTCACACTAAATGCAAGCATATTTCAAACTAGAAAGACCTATATCAGGGTGTAAAATATAACAACACTTAGCCTTCAGAAGAGAAACTTGAACATAAGGAAAAATTCCATGAGTTTGTTTATTGTTTTTGGCTCCATGTTAGCCTCTTGTTTTATAGCCAGTAAGATACATCTTATCTATATACCTGTTTTGTTTTCTTTTGTATTCTCAATTTGGCCTATATCCTGAAATAAATCATTCTCTGGCAAGCTGTCATGAGGCCATGGAATTTTATTTATTTATTTATTTATTTATTTATTTATTTAATTTTTTGAGACAGTGTCTCGCTCTATTGCCCAGGCTAGAGTGCAATGGCGTGATCTCAGCTTGCTGCAACCTCTGCCTCCCAGGATCAAGCAATTCTCCTGCCTCAGCCTCCCGAGTAGCTGGGATTACAGGTGCCTGCCATCACACCCAGATAATTTTTGTATTTTTAGTAGAGATGGGGGGGGGGTTTCACTATGTTGGCCAGGCTGGTCTTGAACTCCTGACCTCAGGTGATCCACCC
>NW_012120487.1:5116114-5130030 GCF_000951035.1 Colobus angolensis palliatus
GGCCTCGTGATCCACCCGCCTCAGCCTCCTAAAGTGTTGGGATTACAGGCGTGAGCCACCGCACCTGGCCCTTTTCTTTTCTTTTTTCTTTTTTTTTTTTTTGAGAAAGAGTTTCATTCTGTTGCCCAGGCTGGAGTGCAGTGGCGTGATCTCACCTCACTGCAACCTCCGACTCCTAGGTTCAAGCTACGTCTACCTCAGCCTCTGAGTAGCTGGGATTACAGGCATCCGCTACCATGTCTGGATAAATTTTTGTATTTTTAGTAGAGATGAGGTTTCACCATGTTGTCCAGGCTAATTTTGAACTCATGATCTGTCCACCTTGGCCTCCCAAAGTGCAAGGATTACAAGTGTGAGGCACCACACCCAGCCTGAAATAATTTTTTAAACCACATGATTTGGTCTTGATGTGGAAAATATAGTCCTACCATATCTTTTATTCTTTTCCCATTCTAAAATTATGTGATTCTAGCCTAAATACAGAACAACATCCCATTTCATATCCACTGTCATCCTTCTCAAGCCCAGATTTCACCCACTTTAACATTTAACTTTTCTACCAAAACTGTAATTATCTTCAAAACTACTTAATTGATCTTTTCTGAAGTTAATATAACTCACAGTGCCGTGTTTTTAGAACAGCTGGATTGAATGCTTATTGTGTGTGATATAATTAATAGAACCCTAAGTGTAATAGTGAGAGAGGGAAGGGTATAGAATTTAAATAGTGATTTTTGTCAGAAAAACATGGGGAAATTATTTGTGGGGTTTAGTTACAATTTTTCAGGGATTTGCCTTTATTTTCTCTGTGTTCCAGGTCTTGCCTGAAATTTAGAAGCCCCTTTCTTGCCCTTCCTTTCTGGTGCTGTCAATACTGGTGATCACCTCTGAGGAAGAAAAGCCCTCTTCCCACAGTCCATGGAGAACACTCAGCATCTATGCTTGATTGTGACAGGGCAGATTTTGGATGGATCATGAAATGCTTCTAAAGTAGCCAAGAGTTAACTCTTCCTAACCTTTTTATATAGTAAGCATGTTACCACCAAGGTAACTTACCCAGGGGAATCAGCTACATAGTGGAATCACATTATTTACACATTCAACTTATGCAAATTCAACTCTACTAAAAAAAAAACAAAGTACATGAGTGAGAGAGAAAAATAACAATCTAAGTAGCATATGTTAAACCTTCCATTTCAGTAAGTACCAGGCAATGGATGAAGTCAAATCTGAAATAGTTCATATTGGTCAAAGTTATGGAAAGAATGTTAGGATGATTTTTAAAGGTTTTCTAGTTGTTGATAAAGCATGTTCAGGTCACTAGGCAAGTGGGTGGGACAACTTCTTTGACCTTTACAGGGGTTATTAAAGATTGTTGAGAAGCTACCCTTAAGAATTAAAGGAACTGGCTAGGCGTGGTGGCTCATGCCTATAATCCTAGCACTATGGGAGGCTAAGGTGGGCAGATCACCTGATTTCAGGAGTTCCAGACCAGCCTGGCCAACATGGTGAAACCCCATCTCTACTAAAAATACAAAAATTAGCCGGGCATAGTGGCACGTGCCTGTAATCCCAGCTACCTGGGAGGCTGAGGCAGGAGAATCGCTAGAACCTGGGAGGCAGAGGCTGCAGTAAGCCGAGATCATGCCACTGCACTCTAGCCTGGATGATACAGCGAGACTCTGTCTCCAAAAAAAAAAAAAAAAAATTAGAGGAACTAACAAAATCCCCTACAAAGAATGACATGATGAGAACAAGTTGACATTTTTATAAATGTACTAAGTACTTGAAGGAATGAAACACCTGGTTAAATTTCTGAGTGTTCTTTATGGATTTTCAGTGGTTATTTTTACTATATACTATTGCCCCTTTATAACCAGTTCCCTAAGTAAGATACTACCTTACTTACAGTGCAATTTCCCTAACAAGTGGAAATTGCACTGATTTTGTTTGACAGTATAAATTGAGTAAGATAATGAGTAATTTCATTAAGAAGCTGGTTCGTGGCTGATACTTCCATTTTTAAAAAAACATGGGCATGTACTTCTTTTAGAAGTCTTTGAATTTAAAATTTAGATTCTATAATGAAGTGAATATTTCTTGACCATCCTAATAATTTGTGCCATCTACACCATTTTACTTTATTAGTATGATCTTTTTCCATGAATGTCCACTGCTTGGCCAGTTACTACCTTGGGATTACATAACTACCAAGTAAAAAACCATAATTGGCTGACTTGCTTTTTAAAAATATTTTGTTTTAGTGTACCTAGCATGTGAAGTACATTTTTCTTCTGTGATCATACAGGTGAACATGATTAAAGATGATGGGACAGTTATTCATTTCAACAATCCCAAAGTCCAAGCTTCCCTTTCTGCTAACACCTTTGCAATTACTGGTCATGCAGAAGCCAAACCAATCACAGAAATGCTTCCTGGAATATTAAGTCAGCTTGGTGCTGACAGTTTAACAAGCCTTAGGAAGTTAGCTGAACAGTTCCCACGGCAAGGTAGGTATTTCAATTTAGTGAATCTTTCTCTCCCCACCTTACTTAAAGAACCTAATCATTTACAAGGTGTCCCATCTTAATTTGGATTTGCCTGTATGTAATTATTTGACTTTCTGTAAAATTATTTCTATGCTTCATAAAATTCTGAGTTTGTTTCTTTAATGATTATGTAGTGTGACACATAGAATATTCAGAAACATGGCTGGGTGTGGTGGCTCACGCCTGTAATCTCAGCACTTTGGGAGGCCGAAACGGGCGGATTGCCTAAGGTCAGGAGTTCGAGACCAACCTGACTGACATGGTGATACCTCGTCTGTACTAAAAATACAAAAATTAGCCAGGCATAGTAGTGGGCGCCTATAATCCCAGTTACTCGGGAGGCTGAGGCAGGAGAACCGCTTGAACCTGGCAGGCAGAGGTTGCAGTGAGCCGACACTGGGCCATTGCACTCTAGCCTTGGCAACAAGAGCGAAATTCTGTCTCACAAAAAAAAAAAAAGAATATTCAGAAACATTTTGGTAGTAATATAGTAACTTGAGAGGTAATTACCTAAAAGGATAGTGCCAGGATCTGCAGGCCATAATTTTATTTTATTTTATTTATTTTTGAGACAAAGTCTCGCTCTGTCTCCCCGGCTGAAGTGCAGTGGTGCGATCTCAGGTCACTACAACCTCCACCTTGTGGATTCAAGCAGTTTTCGTGCCTCAGCCTCCCAAGTAGCAGGGACTACAGGTGGTGTGCACCACTGCACCCGGTTAATTTTTGCATTTTTAGTAGAGACAGGGTTTCGCCATGGTGGCCAGACTTGTCTTGAACTCCTGGCCTCAAGTGATCCACCTACCTTGGCCTCCCAATGTGCTAGGATTACAGGCGTTAGCTACGATGCCTGGCCCATCATTTTAAATAGTTAATTTAATATTCACTGCTAATTAATGACAATCAGAAAATCTGTTGTATGGCTGGGCACAGTGGCCCACTCCTGTAATCCCAGCACTTTGTGATGCTGAGGAAGGAGTATTGCTCGAGGCCAGGAGCTCAAGACCAGCCTGGGCAACATGGTGAGACCCTGTATGTACAAAAAATACAAAAATTAGCCAGGTGTGGTGGAGCGTGCCTATAGTCATAGCTACTCAGGAGGCTGACGCAGGAGGATCACTTGAGCCCAGGACTTCAAGGCTGCAGTGAACTATGGAATGCCACTGTACTTCAACCTAGGTGACACAGGGAGACCCTGTCTCTTTAAAAAAGAAAAAAGAAAATAATGTTGTCAGACATCTATGTTGTTGTTAAATATTATTGATTGCCCTATAAATATGGCAACCATAAGTTCTGAATTTCCAAGATAGTCCTGGTTTCAAATGTGTCATGTTGCCCCTAAAAATGAAAATGCCTAGTATTGCAGTGCCTATACTACTTAGCTAGATATTTTCTTACATCAAAAGAAATGAAAAAAAATTGATTGATGGATTGATTTTTTTTGAGACAGAGTCTTGCTTTGTCACCCAGGCTGGAGTGCAGTGGCATGATCTTGGCTCACTGCAACGTCCGCCTCCCGGGTTCAAGCAGTTCTCTGCCTCAGCCTCCCAATTTAGCTGGGATTAGAGGCGCCCGCCATCACGCCCAGCTAATTTTTGTATTTTTAGTAGAGACAGGGTTTCATTATCTTGGCCAGGCTGGTCTTGAACTCCTGACCTCGTGATCCACCTGCCTCAGCCTCCCAAAGTGTTGGGATTATAGGCGTAAGCCACCGCACCTGGCTTTTTTTTTTTTTTTTTTTTTTTTTTTTTGAGGCTCTGTTGCCCAGGCTGGAGTGCAGTGGATTACAGGCATGAACCACCATACCTGGCTGAAAAAAATATTAATATTAATTTTTTTATTTGGAGAATATGGCCACTGTAAAGTCTTTTTACTCAGTAATCAGTTATTCCACTTTGCATATAAATTTTATCTTTGTAGGCCAGGTGTGGTGGCCCACCTCTGTAATCCCAGCACTTTGGAAGGCCAAGGCAAGTGGATCCCTTGAGGTCAGGAGTTCGAGACCAGCCTGGCCAACATGGTGAAACCCTGTCTCTACTAAAAATACAAAAATTAGCTGGGTGTGGTGGCATTTGTCTGTAATATTAGCTACTTGGGAGGCAGGGAGAATTGCTTGAACTTGGAGGCAGAGGCTATAGTGAGCCGAGATCGCACCACTACACTCCAGCCTGGTCAACCGAGTGAGACCCTGTCTCAAAAAATAAAATAAATTTCATCTTTGCCACACATTGAAATTTCCAGCTGTGTATCAGTGTATATCTAAATTAAAGTTTTATTTATTTTTAATGTTACTCAAGCAGAAAACTATGAATGGCATTTTAGATTGACAATATTTAGCTTTTTCTGAGCAACTGGATGTGATTTATACAGGAAAAAAAGGGATAAACATAAGTTTTAAAGGTCTTTGTTCTCAATGACTGATACTAAAATAAACTTTTTGTAGTCTTGGACAGTAAAGCACCAAAACCAGAAGACATTGATGAGGAGGATGATGATGTTCCAGGTAAGTGACATTTCCTTAGACTTAAGATTTTAAGCATCCTGTTTATATCCTTTCCGTCACTGCATAGATGACTTTTAGGTTTGTGTTGATTGTAAAGTCATGAATTTAAATTGATTCACAATAATATGGATAGGATCTAATGTAAAACAATGCAAGCCCCCACCTTAGAATCAGAAATTGTCACACAAAGCTCTGCTGCCTGGATTAATTAAATTGAAATCACTGTGATTATAAATCTGCATAGCTATTTTTATAACATTTCTGTGTGAATTATAATTGACATATGAAAATGCTATTCACCTCAGTAGTTTGCATAGACAAAAAAAGATGAACATTTCCTTAGGATTACTGTCCTAAGCAGATAATTAAATCATTGTTAGTAAAATGCCACCAGTTCATTTCTGCCTCCTTATGTTTTCAGGCTAATTCTAGTTGTACTAATTTTATTTTTATTAGGGTTAGAAGTTAGGAGTTTCATTTACCTCTTTTTCCTTTTTTGTATTCTTTGATTCATATGCTTTGTTTTTCTTTTTCAGATCTTGTAGAAAATTTTGATGAGGCATCAAAGAATGAAGCTAACTAAAAGTTTGGTTTTTGGAAGCTGGCATGGACTAGATTTAACAAATCAGCTATGTGGTTCCAAAGTTTTACAGACACAGAGAACATCACCTGTTACTAGTTCAGTAATATAAATATTTTGTATATTAATAATGCTGTTTGTTCAGCATTTTTCGGTCATTTGATTTTGCATTTTGCACTTCCTCCCAGGATATTTTTTTGGTCAAAATATGAAGTATTGGTGCAGTTTGAGGGTGTTTTGTTTTTTGATTCCTGGTTTTTTTGTTTTTTGTTTGGGGTATTTTTGGTGTATGTATGTTTATGTATGTGTGTGGGTATGTGTGTATACAGTAGAGAGCAAATTGGAAAACAGTTCTATTTATCCTCCTCCCTCCCCAGTAGAAATAAAAAAAAAATCTTTACATTTGTTACTTTTCTTTTCCCCCATAAGGCATAGAATTAATGGGAAGTGAGTGTCTTGGATTTCAGATCCGAAGAGATTTTTACCATTAGTGGTTTGATTTTAATTTGCTTGATTAACTATCATATTTTTCATACACTTCTCTGGGTTTAAAATGTCTTGGAGGTATTTTGCCACTGGCTTCATGCTGGAGTAATGGGTAACATATCTTTGGTATGGTTACCTTAGATTCACTTAACTAGTCAGACCCAGAAGAACTTCTTTTACTAGCTTGCTTCCTAAATGCCTTTTTTCCTCTCCTTTTGGTCTCCAAATGGCCTGGTCAGCTTTTGGTAATATTCTTCCTCATCTTCCACCTAGCTTGAGAAGGATGTTCTCCATATAGAGTTAAGCGAGTGCCTAATCCCTCCTTTTGTAAGATTTTGTTCCCTCATCTTGAGGAACAACAACTTCATCTTCAACTTTTTATTTCCCCCCCAATTTTACAGTTCGGTAGATTTCAAACTGGAATAGCTAGCATGTGCTTGCTAAATAATTTTATGCCAGCCTTATCCTGTATCCTAGCTGTTCTTAATAGCAGGTACAAAAATGCCTCTTTTTCAGCAAGGTTGAAATTGGGAATGTCCTTTTGCATCAGAAGAAAATAGGCCATAGACTCATCCCCCAGCACAAATGGGCATTCTGTGAAATGGTACTGGCCCTAGGAGGATTTCCTCAACCACTCTCCTACTCTTGGCCTTGAACCTACCTCTGGGTTGGATCTTACTATTGTAGCTGCTCACTATACCCTCCTGCATGCTTAGAATAATGCTTTGGGGGGAGCACTGGCAAAACACAGTATTTATTTTTTTACCTCCTTTAAGAGGACTTGGAGGTAAGTTGCATTCATTCACTCAAGTTTCACTCTTGCTGTCTAATAGAAGCTTACGTTTTGCTATATCAGCATTTGTTACAGCCAATATTTAAGGATAAAATTTAGAAAATATATCATTTCCTGGCCCATCATCAAACTAATAACAGCTTAACCTTGCAGCTACCAACTTTTGTGTCAAGCTGGGTATCTTTATTTGATATCTAAGGTGCAAGACCAACAATATATTAAGAGATCTATAGACATGAAGGCAAAGCTCTTGTATTTTTTTCATCCAAACACCTCAATTTATTTTATAAATTTGTTCATTTTTCCTGTTATGTTTTATATAATATATGGACTAAACAAAATAAAATAACAGTACAAAAGAGGAGACTATTTCCTCTTGTGCTTTTCTTGATGTTGTGTACAGAATTTCCTTTTATATTATTCCTCTACTCTCCACCTGTAAATGAATGTTAGTGCAGTAATTGTTTGAAATAATGCCTCATCCAGTGTTAGGTCAGTAGCTCTACATGATCTACACAGTCCAGAATTCTTTCTCTAATTGTCCCAAAGGGGGACATTGTGGAGGCAGAGTTAGGGGGACCACTTCTAATGGTTAGGGACAGATAAATAATAGGCAATATAGCGCATGAAAGAAAACACACACTTGGAAGCCAGGAGACTTGTGTCCTAGTCACAATTCTGGCATTAATTATGTGACCTTGGACAGGCCATGTAACTTTGAAATTTATCAGTCAAAATAAGATGTTTCTCTTTTTTTTTTTTTTTTTTTTTTTTGAGACAAGGATTTGCTCTTGTTGCCCAGGCTGGAGTGCAGTGTTGCAGTCTTGGCTGACTGCAACCTCCACCTCCCAGATACAAGTGATTCTCAGCCTCCAGAGTAGCTGGGAATTTTTTTTTTTCCCCAGTAAAAATGGGGTTGCACCATGTTGCCCCAGGCTGGTCTTAAACTCCTGCCCTCAGGTGATCCATTTGCCTCAGCCTCCCAAAGTGCTAGGATTACAGGCGTGAGCCACTGCGCCCAGCCCAAATGAGATGTTTCTAAATCTAAAGTTTCTTCTGCTTCTGCATTTCTGTGGATCTCATTTGAAATTTTTCAAGGAAGGGATTTTTATCATTTGTTCAGAGATGTCTTTATTTTTATTAATACCCATAAAACATTTATGTATTTGCTTCTTCCTCTTTCTCCTTTTGATCACATTTGAGCTGCTCATCTAGAGGATGATAATAATTCTTAATGGCTGGCCTCTCTTGTGTACAATGAGCCAGTATTCTTTTTTGTTCTATATTTTTGTATCTTCCCCTTTCCTGAATAAAGCGTGTTTAGAGTCTCAAAGAAATCCTCTCCACAAAGACATGTTCCTCCCTCCAGTGTGGATGGACACAGGGTAAGAGTTTGGATGAAACTTTTGTAAATAGTAGTGTTCTTGGCATAAATATGAATTAAATAGTTTTTTTATATTTAAAGAACTAGTTAAATATGTGCTTCTTACTAAGGTTAGGTATTTTTTGCCAAGATAACAATGATAAAAGCATTTTGTGGGAGAAATTAACCTTAAAATCTTGGGATAATTCAAGAAATGTCTGTAGAAAATTGATTTATGATCTTAATTTTTGTGTTAGTCCTTTGAGGTTTTTTTGTTTGTCTGTCTTTTGTAAAGCTCCTTATCTGTTTTGGACAAGTCCAAAGTAAATGGTTGGGCTCTTATATCTGTTTTACCCTTATTTTTCCTATTAAGTAATGGTTTAAGAATATATCAAGCACCTTAATTTGTTGTTAAGTAGCTAGTGCTTACAGGATTCCATTAAATTCACTTTAATAAGTCTATGAAGTTCTTATGAAAAACCTGTATCAGGGATGTGTTTGATTTGTTTCTTTGTTTAATTCAGTGTTTAACCCTAGGTATGCTATATACTCATAAATAAGATACCGTTGTAAGAGATAGTATGGTATAGTGAGGAAAGCACAAGTTTTTAGATAGAGATCAATTCTGCTATCTACCATTATGTTGTAACCTTTCTGAGAGGGCTGCTGTTGTGCACAACTTCGGGAGCCATCATGTATTTTTGTGGTGTTCCAGAAGGTGTCATTTTCATAGACCACAGTGTGAATAGTGCCCCCTGTTAATAATGCAATGATGGCCTTGCTCTCTGAGCCTCAGTTTTATCTATAAAATGGTACCTAGAAGAGTCAAATGATTTCTTAGAATCCCTTAAATTATTAAGGTGAAGGTGAAAGATGATTAAAGCCTGTTATCTCCTAAGCTATGGCTTAGGAGATTTTCCGAAGCTCACAGTTCTAGGCACAGAAAGTCTCCATTCTACACTGCATTTCAACCTGTATTGAACAACACTCCAGTTCAGCCTATATTGCTATGCCACATGGAGTTTGCCTGGATTATTATAGCTTTCTTAATAGTTTTGTTTATGATCCACTCTCTCCAGCCCACTACACAGCAGCCAGCTACCTAAATTTCATATCTGAGTACGTCCTTATATTTACTTCCAACATACTATTCGTTTGCCATAGTAGAGTATTAAGATTATTTGGTTTTCTTTTTACTTTCTTATAGTGCCCAATGTGTAATCTACTCAATGTCATAATATGTAACGTTTTTGAACTACTGACTATTGAATACAAACTTATTTAATTCTCAATCCAGTGAGGCAGATATTATAATCTCTATCTTTTTTCTTTTTTTGAGACGGGGTCTCTATCACCCAGGCTGGAGTGCAGTGGCACAGTCTTGGCTCACTGCAACCTCTTCAAACCATTCTCCTGCCTCAGCCTCCCAGGTAGCTGGGATTACAGGTGCCTACCACCATGCCTGGCTAATTTTTGTATTTTTAGTTGACATGGGGTTTCACCATGTTGGCCATGCTGATCTTGAACTCCTGACCTCAAAATGATCTGCCCACCTCAGCCTCCTAAAGTGCTGGGATTACAGGCATGAGCCACCATGCCCGGTCTATAATCCCTGTCTTAAAGAAGAACGAAAAATGGTTTAGGGAAATTGGCAAAAGGCCAAACAACTAATTGGTGGGGAACTAGGATTCTAATCAAAAGCTATCAAATCCCAGGGTGTAAAGTTATCACTCCATACCACTCAACAAATACTTATTGAAGTGAAAATTATGTTTACATAGCCTCTCCAGTTAGATATTCTCACCAATTAATATCACTCAATATTAGCCTGAAAGTCAAACCTGTCATAAGGATTGTTCAGGGTCTAAGGATTTTCTTTTTTAAATAAGTAGGGTTTGTAATTTTTGCATGTATTCAGGAGTTGACTTTTATGAAGTTAATAATTGAATATTTTGCATACCTCAGGATGTTTCATAGCAGCATTTCGGCAAAAATTGTTGGGTTATGTATGTTGATCTTGACACTAGTGTTTCTTAAAATTTTGCTACCTTTTAGGCATACCTTGTTAAAGAAAAACTATAAACCTGAACAAGGTAGTGAATTTATCTTGCAGCCATACTTTTTCTGTGTTTAAAATCAAACTATTCAACACAAACTGTTAGAACTAATAAAGGAGGCTGGGTGTGGTGGCTCACACCTGTAATTCCAGCACTTTGGGAGGCTGAGGTGGGCAGATCACTTAAGGAGGTCAGGAGTTTGAGGCCAACATGGGGAAACCTCATTTCTACCAAAAATACAAAAAAATTAGCCAGATGTGGTGGCACACACCTGTAGTCCCAGCTACTTGGGAGGCTGAGGCATGAGAATCACTTGAACCTGGGGTGCAGAGGTTGCAGTGAGCTGAGATCACACCACTGTACTCTAGCCTGGATGACAGAATGAGGCTCTGTCTCAAAAAATAATAATAATAATAGCCAGTCGCAGTGGCTCACGCCTGTAATTCCAGCACTTTGGGAGGCCAAGGTGGGTGGATCACCTGAGGTCAGGAGTTCGAGACCACCCCAGCCAACATGGTGAGATCCCATCTCTACTAAAAATACAAAACTTAGCCAGGCGTGATGGCGCCTGTAATCCCAGCTACTCAGGAGCCTGAGGCAGGAGAATCGCTTGAACCCAGGAGACGGATGTTGTAGTGAGTCAAGATCGCACCATTGTACTCCAGCCTGGGCAACAAGAGCAAAACTCTGTCTCACAAAGAAAAAAATAAAAAGGCCGGGTGTGGCTAATTTTTTTTTGTTTTTGTAGAGATTTCACCATGTTGGCCAGGCTGGTCTCAAACTCCTAACCTCGTGATCTGCCTGCCCTGGCCTCCCAAAGTGCTAGGATTACAGGTGTGAGCCACCACGCCCGGCCTCAATTGCATTTCTGTACACTTACAAGGAATAATCCAAAAAGGAAATTAAGGAAACAATTCCATTTACAATAGCATCAATATGAATAAAATACTTAGAAATAACCAGTGATGTACAGTGACAGTATGTACACTGAAAACAAATAATTAGACATCCTGTGTTAATACACTGGAAGACTTAAGATGTCAGTACTACTCAAGGTGATCTACAAATTCAATGCAATCCCTGTCAAAATCCCAATTACGTTTTTTTGAAGAAATAGAAAAACTCATCTGGGAATTCATATGGAATCTCGAGACCCAAAATAGCCAGAAGAGTTGCAAAAGAACAACAAAGTTGGAGGACTAACGCTTCCTGATTTAAAAGCTTATTTACTTAAAAGCTACAGCAATATGGGCCAGGTGCGGTGGCTCACGCCTGTAATTCCAGCACTTTGGGAGGCCACAGCAGGCGGATCACAAGGTCAGGATATCAAGACCATCCTGGCCAACATGGTGAAACCCGTCTCTACTAAAAATACAAAAATTAGCTGCGCATGCTAGCGCATGCCTGTAGTCCCAGCTACTCAGGAGGCTGAGGCAGGGGAATCGCTTGAACCAGGGAGTTGGAGGTTGCAGTGAACCAAGAAGATCATGCCACTGCACTCCAGCCTGGCGACAGAGCAAGACTCCATCTCAAAAAAAAAAAAAAAAAAAAAAAAAAAGCTACAGCAATCAAAACCATGTTGTACTGGGCATAAAGACATATAAGACATATATAGACCAATGGAATAAAACAGAGTCCAGAAATGAGTCCTCACATGCATGGCCAAATGCTTTTCAAGAAGGATGCCAAGACCATTCCGTGGAAAAAAATCTTCAACAAATGGCACTGGGAAAATGATATCCACATGCAAAAGAATGACAGATCCTTTACACCATATACAGAAGTTAATTCAAAATGAGGCCAGGTGCAGTGACTGATGCCTGTAATCCCAGCACTTTGGGAGGCTGAGGTGGGTGGATCACTGGAGGTCAGGAGTTCCAGAGCAGCCTGGCCAACATGGTGAAACTCCATTTCCACTAAAAATACAAAAATTAGCCTGGTGTGGTGGTGGGTACCTGTAATCCCAGCTACTTAGGAGGCTGAGGCAGGAGAATCTCTTGAACCCAGGAGTCAGAGGTTACAGTGAACCTAGATTGTGCCACTGCACTCCAGTCTGGGCGACAGAATGAGACTCTGTCTCAAAAAACCTCAAAATGATCAAAGACGAAAACCTAAGATATAAAACTTGAAAGAGGGCCAGGCAAGGTGGCTCACGCTTGTAATCCGAGCACTTTGGGAGACTGAGGAAGGAAGATCCCTTGAGCCTGTAATATAGTGCCCAGGAGTTCAAGACTCCTGGGCAACATGGCAAAACCTCATCTTTACGAAAAATAGCTGAGCATGGTGGCGCCTGCCTATAGTCCCAGAGTCCCAGCTACTCAGGAGGCTGAAGTGGGAAGATCACCTGAGCCCAGGGAGGTCAAGGCTGCAGTTAGCTGTGATTGTGCTACTGCACTCTAGTCTGGGCAAATAGAGTGAGATGCTGTCTCAAAACAAAACAAAAAAACACGGCAAGGCGCGGTGGCTCACACCTGTAATCCCAGCATTTGGAACGCCGAGGCGAGCAGATCACGAGGTCAGGAGTTCATGACCAGCCTGGGCAACATGATGAAACCCCATCTCTACAAAAATATAAAAATTAGCCAGGCGTGGTGGCATGCACCTGTCGTCCCAGCTACTCAGGAGGCTGAGGCAGGAGAATTGCTTGAACCTGAGAGGCAGAGGTTGCAGTGAGTCGAGATCGTGCCACTACACTACAGCCTGCTGGGCGACAGGGTGAGACTGCGTCTAAACACACACACACACACACACACACACACACACACACACACATATATCTGAGTTCCTTCAATAGTTTCTTTTTTCTTTTTAGATGAGTTTTGCTCGCTCTTGTTGCCCAGGCTGAAGTGCAGTGGCGCGATCTCGGCTCACTGCAACCTCCGCCTCCTGGGTTCAAGTGATTATCCTCCCTCAGCCTCCCTAGTAGCTGGGATTACAGGTGCGCACCACCAAGCCCAGCTAATGTTTTGTACTTTTAGTAGAGATGGGGTTTCACCATGTTGGCCAGGCTGGCCTCGAACCCCTGACCTCAGGCAGTCAACCCGCCTCAGCCTCCCAAAGTGCAGGGATTATAGGTGTGAGCCACTGCACTCAGCCTCTATAGATTCTTGAAAGTGTAGTTACTGGCTGAAAGAGTCATGAACATTTTTAGAACTCTTCATGCATATTGTAAAATTGCTTTTCAGAAAGAATATGGCAGTTCCAAGTACCTACAGCATAGATAAGGAGAATTCCTAGCTGGACGCAGTGGCTCACACCTGCAATCCCAACACTTTGGGAGGCCGAGGCGGGCGGATCACGAGGTCAGGAGATTGAGACAGTCCTGGCTAACATGATGTATCCCTGTGCATACTAAAAGTACAAAAAATTAGCCGGGCGTGGTGGCACGTGCCTGTAATCCCAGCTACTCGGAAGGCTGACTGACGCTGGAGAATCGCTTGAACCCGGGAGGCGGAGGTTAACAGTGAGTCGAGATCACGCCGCTGCACTCCAGCCTGGGCGACAGAGCGAGACTCAGTCTCAAAAATATATATACAAAAATTAGCCAGGCATGGTGGCGGGCGCCTGTAATCCCAGCTACTCAGGAGG
>NW_012120487.1:5131070-5140991 GCF_000951035.1 Colobus angolensis palliatus
AAAAAAAAAAAAAAGGCAGGCATGGTGATATGTACCTGTGGTCCCAGCTATTCCAAAGGCTGAGGTGGAAGATCTCTTGAGCCAAGGAATTTGAGGCTACAGTGAGCTATGATCAGGCCAGTGCACTACAGCCCAGGTTGCAGAGTAAGACCCTCTCTCTAAAAAAATTTAAAAAAATTAGAAAAGCAACCCATAGAATGGGAGAAAATTCAGAACATAGAAAGAATGTCTACAACTCAGTACAAAAAGAACCCAATTAAAAAGTGGTCAAAAAGACAGGGCATCATGGCTCAGGCCTATAATCCCAGCAACTTTGGGAGGCTGAAGTAGGAGGATCCCTTGAGCTGAGGAGTTTGAGACCAGCCTGGGCAATATAGTGAAACCTCATCTCTACAAAAAAATTAAAAATTAGCCAGGTGTGGTGGCGCACACCTGTGGTCCCAGCTACTTGGGAGGTTGAGATGGGAGGATTGCTTGATACCAGGCAGCAGAGGTTGCAGTGAGCCATGGTCAGACCACTGTACTCCAGCCTAGGCAACAGAGCAAAACCCTGTCTCAAAAAAGTAGTAAAAAAAAAAAAGTGGGCAAAGGACTTAAATAGATATTTATCCAAAGATATACAGATAGCCAGCAGGAACATGAAAAGATACTCAGCATCACTAATCATTAGGGAAGTACAAATGAAAACAACAAGGAGCTAGCACACCTAATAGGTATGAACCTATTAGGATGGTTATTATAAAAAATAAGCGTCAGGATGTGGAGAAATTGGGATCCTTGTACGTTGCTGGTAGGAATGTAAAATAGTGCAACCACTGTGGAAGACAGTGTGGAGGGTCCTCAAAAAATTAAATATAGAATTACCATATGATCCAACAATTCTACCTCTAGGTATATATCCAAAGGAATTGAAAGCAGGGACTCAAACATATTTGTACACCAATGTTCATAGCAGCATTATTCACAACAGTAACTCAAGTGCCCATTGATAGATGAATGTATGGGTAAACAAAATATGGTATGTACATGCAACAGAATATTTTTCAGCCTTTAAAAGGAGGGAAATTTTGACACATCCATGTTGTAACGTGGATGAACCTTTAAAACATTATGCTCAGTGAAACATAAAAGAACAAATGTTATATGATTCCACTTAAATGAGGTACCTTAGAATAGTGGTCCCCAATGTTTTTGGCTCCAGGAACTGGTTTCATGGAAGACAGTTTTTTCCACAAACCAGTCAGGGGCATACCGGGGGATGGTTTTGGGAAGGTTCAAGTGCATTACATTTATTGTGCACTTTTATTATTATTACATTGTAATATGTAATGAAATAATTATACAACTCACCATAATGTAGAATCAGTGGAAGTCCTGAGCTTGTTTTCCTGCAACTAGACTGTCCCATCTGGGGGTCATATGAGACAGTGACAGATTATCAGGCATTAGATTCGCATAAGGAGCCCACAACCTAGATTCCTCGCGTGTGCAGTTCACAATAGGGTTCATGCTCCTATGAGAATCTAATACTGCTACTGATCTGACAGGAGGCGGAGCTCAGGCAGTAATGTGAACAATGGGGAGCAGCTGTAAATAATGGTGAAGCTTTGTTAACTCACTCTCTGTTCACCTCCTGCTGTGCAGTCTGGTTCCTAACAGGCCACTGATCAATATGGGTCATGGCTTGGCAGCTGGGGACCCCTGCCTTAGAATTATCAAATTCATAGAGACAGAAAGAATTGCTAGGGGGTAGAAAGGGAGTGCAGAATGGAGAGTTATTGTGTAATGAAGTACAGAGTTTGAGTTTGGAATGGAAGAAAAAGTTCTGGAGATGGATAGTCACATTGTTTGCACAACAATATGAATGTATTTAATGCCACTGAATTATATACTCAAAATTGGTTAAAATGACAAACTATGTATATCGTGTGTGTGTGTGTGTGTGTTTTGTTTGTGTTTTCTAGACAGGGTCTTGTTCTATCACCCAAGCTGGAGTGCAGTGGTTTGATCTTGGCTTGCTGCAACCTCCGCCTCCTGAGCTCAAGTGATCCTCCTGCCACAGCCTTCCAAGTAGCTAGGACTACAGGCGTGTACCACCATGCCCAGCTAATTTTTGTACTTTTTTTTGGTAGAGACAGGGTTTTGCCATGTTGCCCAGGTTGGTCTTGAACTCCTGGACTCAAGCGATCTGCCTTCCTTGGCCACCCAAAGTGTTGGCATTACAGGCATGAGCCACTGTGCTGGGTCAACTTTATGAATATTTTATTATAACAACAACAACAACAACAACAACAAAAACCCCTGTGACATGCCTCTGGGAACCCCATGTGGAAGAGATCAACCAACTGTAAGTAAGTATAACACATCAAAAACATTATGGATACAGTTTACCTCAGCAATAAGTCATTCCCAAGACCACAGTGTTGAGAAACCTTGAGTTGGCGCTCTGAGGAGTCAGAGATGAATTGGCACTAATCCCTGCCTCCACGGTATTACAGTTGTTAGAAAATAGCATACACTCAAAAAATAAACGGTCATACCAAGGACCAGGTCTGTGCTACAGACTCTTTAAGGGTCACAGAAGAAAAGGATCTTCATCCCATCTTTACATTTTCTAGGGCAAGGTTGTTATCACGGTGTATTTAGCCCAACTCACACCCATTCTAAAATTGTTTTACATCCACATATCCTTCTCAAGAAGCCTAGACAGCCGTGTTTACAGAGCGTGACTCCACACCAGTAACAGATGCTCAGATCGAAGGCAGAACACTGACCCAAGAACCAATCCATAGACTAACAGCTGAGCCAATCCATTTATTTCTAAGGATTCTGTACTAAAACAGACTGAATCAGATGCTAATGGACCCTTGAACTAAATGATCCTGTAGGATTGAGCCAGAACTAATGTTGGGCCAGGTACAAGCAGTGGAAGCTATAAGAATGAAGCCGAAATAATAGACAACCCTAAAAAGAGAACAGCCTCAAGAAAATGATTTCACAATTTCTGTCCCATGATGCCTGGCTGTTCTTTTTCTCTCCCTAGGTTGCTAACCTGTCAGTGAAATTTTTGTGTTCTTAAAAACACTTCCCTGGCCGGGTGCAGTGGCTCACGCCTGTAATGCCAGCACTTTGGGAGGCCGAGGCGGGCAGATCATGAGGTCAGGAGATCGAGACCAGCCTGGCCAACACGGTGAAACCCCGTCTCTACTAAAAATACAAAAATTAGCCAGGCGTGGTGGCAGGCGCCTGTAGTTCCAGCTACTTGGGAGGCTGAGGCAGGAGAATGGCGTGAACCCGGGAGGTGGAGCTTGCAGTGAGCCAAGATCGTGCCACTGCACTCAACCTGGACGACAGAGTGAGACACTGTCTCAAAAAAACAAAAACAAAAACAAAACAAAACAAAAAACACCTCCCTCTGCCACCATCATTCTGTTTAAACCAGCTTGAGAGACTGTTCCTTGCCAACAAATGATCTTAGAGCAAGGGCATTTGAAGCTGGACGTGATGGCTCACACCTGTAATCCCAGTACTTTGGGAGGCCGAGGTGGGCAGATCACTTGATGGCAGGAGTTCGAGACCAGCCTGGCCAACATGGTGAAACCCCGTCTCTACTAAAAATACAAAAATTAGCCAGGCGTGGTGGCATGCGCCTGTAATTCCAGCTACTCTGGAGGCTGAGGCATGAGAATCGCTTGAACCCAGGAGGTGGAGGTTAAGAAAAATTAAGAAAAACAAATTAAAACTGTTAAACGGAAATATCACAGAGACCATCATTCTTGGACTCATACAGTATTTGTCTTTTTTTCTTCTCATACATTCTTGAAATCTTTTACTTATACAATGGACATCCATCTATCTTGTCCCTGAGAACATCATGTTCTTTCAGTCATCTTCAAAATCTCTCTTGGCCATTCCCTCCTGGCTACCCATTCTGACATTAAGTCCAACATTTTTTCAATGATTAAGTGCTGCCACTTGACCTCTGCTATTCTGAGATCTATCCCCATTGCTACTTGGGAGCCAATCTCCTACCGTTAGTCCTGACTTAGAGGATAGTTGCTATAATCTTCATGATGTTGGTACTTCCCCTAACTAGTGCATTCCTTGTTTCCTTGGTAAATGGCATGTCCTCAAGGCGCTTCCAAGGGTGGGCCTTGGAAATCAACTGGTGGATTACAGGCGTGAGCCATGGCGCCCGGCCTCTCTGAGTCTTTTGATTCTCTTTACCATAGTTTGCTGTGGCAGTTCTGGCATCTCTACTTTAATGTGAATGTAGGCTGTCCCTTTTCTCAAGCTTCAAATCAACTGGTGGATTTTCCATTATTATTTAGACCCATTCTACCAGGTCCCCTTCTCTGAGTCTTTTTTTTTTCTGAGACGGAGTTTTGCTCTTGTCACCCAGGCGGGAGTGCAATGGCGCGGTCTCAGCTCACTGCAACCTCCACCTCCCAGGTTCAAGCAATTCTCCTGCCTCAGCCTCCTAAGTAGCTGGGATTATAGGCGTCCACCACCACGCCTGGCTACTTTTTGTATTTTCCGTAGAGACGGGGTTTCACCATGTTGGCCAGGCTGGTCTTGAGCTCCTGACCTTAGGTGATCCACCTGCCTTGACCTCCCAAAGTGCTGAGATTACAGGCGTGAATCACGGCGCCCGGCCTCTCTGAGTCTTTTGATTTCTTTCACCATAGTTTGCCATGGCAGTTCTGGCATCTCTACTTTAATGTGAATGTAGGCTGTCCCTTTTCTCAAGCTTCAAAGATCCATTCCAGCAGTGTACAGAATCATCTCCTGGGGCCCTTGTAGGGTTTTAAATCCTGTGTCACAGGAGAGTGCCCTGATAGTGATGAACTCTTCCTATCCATCTTTAAATTTCACCATTTATCCACCTCTCAGGCATATTCTTCTGGTACTGGCCAGCACATGTAAGCCAGATCCTACAGCCACTTTGGCATATATCTCCCTTTTCCCTTAGCATACCCTGCATTTACCTAGTTGTATTATTTTATTTTAGTTATGGGACTGGTGGCCAGGAGGAGTGATCAGGACAGATTCTGAGGAGGGCCTGCATTGTCTTTTAAGGAGTAGGAAATAGGCCTTTATCTTCCTACTTGAGACAGTGAGTCACTTCAGTAGGCCCAGGGGGTTTAAAGGAATCTTGAGATTCAAGCTTCTCAAATGTATCTACCTACATATCCTCACTTCAAATCTCAGGATCCTACTTCTTACATATTAGGGCCCAACTTTTGTGAGGAGACTTGCCTATGCTGAGAATTCAGCCCTTTATCAAATCGCCCACTCTCACAATTCTGCCTAATAATTAACTACCTTTGCCTACTGGCTGCAAGGGATGAAAGTCTCTTTAAATGCTACCAGTGAGGTCCTTTGCTTTAAATTGTTGATTAATATATCTGAGCCTGTCATTTCCTTTCTTTCTATTTATTTATTTACTTATTTATTTTTGAGATGGAGTCTTGCTCTGTCGCCTAGGCTGGAGTGTAGTGGCGTGATCTTGGCTCACTGCAAGCTCTGCCTCCTAGGTTCACGCCATTCTCCTGCCTCAGCCTCCCGAGTAGCTGGGACTACAGGCACCTGCCACCATGCCAGGCTAATTTTTTGTATTTTTTAGTAGAGACGGGGTTTCACTGTGTTAGCCAGGATGATCTTGATCTCCTGACCTCGTGATCCACCTGCCTCAGCCTCCCAAAGCGCTGGATTATAGGCTTGAGCCACCGTGCCTGGCCTTCTTTCATTTTCTGTTCTTTTTTCTTTTTTCCTTTAGAGACACAGTCTTGCTCTGTTGCCCAGGCCAGAGTGCAGTGGTGTGATCATGGCTCACTGCAGCCTTGAACTCCTGGGCTCAAGGAATCTTCCCACCTCAGCCTCCTGAGTAACTGGGATTACAGACATGAGCCACCACAGACACCTAATTAAAAAAAAATTTTTTTTTGTAGAGGCAGGGTCCCACTATGTTTCCCAGGCTGGTTTTGAACTCCTTGGGCTCAAGTGATCCTCCTGCCTCAGCCTCCCAAGTGCTGGAATTATAGACGTGAGCCCCCACACCTGGCTCATTTTCTTTCATCAGTTAATCAATGGCATTTAGCAACAGACTCCCACTTCCACTATCCTTGTAGTTGGTATTTCCCATGTATCTCTCAAATGCCTGAGACATTGCACCAGCTACACTGAATATCCCCTTCCTTCCACCTATATTCCACCCCAATTCACTATAGGTGAAAGTCTTGCAGTTACATATATGGCATGCCAGAGACTTTCATTCCATTTACTGCATTACCATCCAGTCCATGTGTGATCCACCTCCAGAATCCCATCCTTAGGTTTGCTTTCTAGGACCATTCATGGTACCAAATGTTTTACCTTAGGTTCCCCAGAAGCAGAGCCTGAGATAGGGATTCTGGTTCAAGTAACTTATTGAAGTAATTTTGAAGCAGTGGAGTAAAGGTAAGGAAGAGTGTGGATTCCCGCTCCAGTCTAACCCCACAGGGAAACTGAAACAAGAACTGTACCCCAAAATTAGTCCTTTGAAACAAGGGACTGTGTCAGACAGTCATTGACAAGTCTTCTCCCTGGTTCCCTCACCACCAAGAGAGATAACTCCCTTTGGTTAAGGGCACATCTCCAAGAAGGGGACAGCTGCGAGTTGTATCACCTGAGACAGGGTCTCACTCTGTTGCTCAGGCTGGAGTGCAGTGGTGTGATAATAGCTCACTGCAGCCTTGAACTTTTGGGCTCAAGCAATCCTCTCAAGTAGCTGGGACTACAGGCGTGTGACCACAGCCAATTAAAAAATTTTTTTTCCATCCTGGCCAACATGGTGAAACCCCATCTCTACTAAAAATACAAAAAAAAATGGCAGGGCATGGTGGCTCATGCCTGTAATCCCAGCACTTTGGGAGGCTGAGACGGGCGGATCATGAGGTCAGGAGTTCAAGACCAGCCTGGCCAACATAGTGAAACCCCGCCAGGTGTGGTGGCAGAGGCCTGTAATCCTAGCTATTCGGGAGGCTGAGGCAGGAGAATCGCTTGAACCTGGGAGGTGGAGGTTGCAGTGAGCCGAGATTGCGCCATTGCACTCTAGCCCTGGTGACAGAGTGAGACTCCATCTCAAAAAACCAAAAAACCAAAAAATTAGCTGAGTGTGGTGGTGCACACCTGTAATCCCAGCTCCTTGGGAGGCTGAGGCAGGAGAATCACTTGAAACCAGGAGGCAGAGATTGCAGTGAGCCAAGATGGCGCCACTGCACTCCCGCCTGGTGACAGAGCAAGACTCTGTCTCAAAAAAAAAAAAATTTTTGTTTTTTTTTTCTTGCTGTGTTGCCCAGGCTGTTCTCAAACTCCTGGCCTCAAGTGATTCTCCTGGCTTTGTCTCCCAAAGTGCTAGGATTATAGGTATGAGCCACTGCACTTGGCTTGTATTTTCTTAAGCTGCATAGACCTGAAACATAGCAGTTATATTATTTTCAAATAATAACACATATTTACAATCCCTTGTCCACAAATCAAAAATACCAACTAAATTCAAAACAATTTTAAAACAAAGAATATTTTTCATAAATTTGGTGCAAACTCTACAGAAATGTAAAGTGTTAGATTATAGGGTACTGCCACAAACTCAGCTAGGGGTATCATTTGGACGACACACGTCCGATATTACATTTTTTAAGTAAAAAAGAATCTTAATTTTGAAACAAAGCTGGCTCCAAAAAGTTTGGATAAGGAACTATGGACCTGTTGCTACCATGTTAAAGGTTCAAATATTACATCTATGTACATATACATGTATCAAAAGTAACTCAACCCTGCAAGAAGGATTTGTTTTTCCCCATTTTTCAGATGAAGGACCAGAGGCACAGAAAAGTTAACTAACTTACTCAAGTAGTCAGGTTAGTGAATGGAAAAGTCAGGTCTGTGAGACTTCAAAGCCTGATCTTTTCCGTTATATCATGCTGTGTCTGCGGGTGAAATCATTGCTAGTTCATATAACGATACTTGCTGTCAGTAATCTGTGATGTTTTGCAAAGAGCACTGTGAATTCTAGGAGCTCTACTGCCTAAACATGTTTGAAAATCCCTGGACTTCATGACTTTAATGGTGTTTTCCACCCCCTAGGATTCCGTGTGATCCTATTTTTTTAAATTTATTTTTTATTTATTTTTGAGACAGAGTCTTGCTCTGTCACCCAGGCTGGAGTGCAGTGGTGCAATCTCGGCTCACTGCAAGCTCCACCTCCTGGGTTCTCGCCATTCTCCTGCCTCAGTCTCCCAAGTAGCTGGGACTACAGGCACGTGCCACCAAGCCTAGCTAATTTTTTGTATTTTTAGTAGAGATGGGGTTTCACCGTGTTTAGCCAGGATGGTCTCGATCTCTTGACCTCGTGATCCACCCGCCTCAGCCTCCCAGAGTGCTGGGATTATAGGCGTGAGCCACTGCACCCAGCCATGTGATTCTATAAAATCTTTTTTTTTTTTTTTTTTGAGACGGAGTTTCGCGCTTGTTGCCCAGGCTGGAGTGCAATGGCGTGATCTTGGCTCACTGTAACCTCTGCCTTCCAGGTTCAAGCAATTCTCCTGCCTCAGCCTCCTGAGTAGCTGGGATTACAGGCATGCACCACCACGCCCAACTAATTTTGTATTTTTAGTAGAGACGGGGTTTCTCCATATTGAGGCTGGTCTCAAACTCCTGACCTCAGGTGATCCACCCGCCTCAGCCTCCCAAAGTGCTGGGATTACAGGCATGAGCCACTGCGCCTGGCCTGATTCTATAAATTCTAAGCACACTGCCACTGATAGATTATCACCATTGTTATCTAACATTTACAGAGGACCTGTGCTTCAGCTTTGCACAAAAATGAGAACTTTCTATTTTACTTACTAGCATTTATTCCTCTCAGTAATTTTCATGGGATTGGGAAAGGAATGCTTATGAGAACATCAAGGTCAAGTGAAAAAGAAATGGGCTTAGGCCAGGCATGGTGGCTTATCTCTGTAATCCCAGTACTTTGGGAGGCCAAGGCAGGCGGATCACTTGAGACCAGGAGTTCGAGACCAGCCTGGCCAACATGGTAAAACTCCGTCTCTACTATTAAAATAAATAAATTAACCATGCTTGGTGGCACATGCCTGTAGTCCCAGCTACTCAGGAAGCTGAGGTAGAAGGATCACCTGAACCTGGGAGGCAGTAGTTGCAGTGACCAAGATCAGACCACTGCACTCCAGCCTGGGTGTCAGAGGAAGACCGTTTCTCAAAAAAAAAAGAGGAGGAGTTAGACCTAAATTCAAATCTAGTTTTTGCCACATCATTTATTCAATAATACATAATGAGAGTATGTCACTGCGGGATATGGTGGCGGAGCGGGGAGAAACGTTGGTCTCTAGATGTCAGGCTCCTATTTCTCCAGACTGAATACCTTATATTAGATTTAATACGTCTTCTTCTCCGTCCTTCCCCTCCCCTTCTCCTTCCCTTTCCCCTTCTCCCTCCTCCCTCCTCCTTTTTTTTTTTTTTTTTTTTAAGAGACAGATGTCCATGTGCTGCCCAAGCTGGAGTGCAGGGGCTATTCACAGGTGCTACCATAGCACACTACAGCCCAGAACTGCTGGGCTCAAGCAGTTCTCCTGCCTCAGCCTCCCAAGTAATGGGGGATACATGGGGACACAGGTGCACACCATCGCACCTGGCAATTTTTGCAAAATATAACCAAGAAATAAAAGAAATCAAAGTTTTTTTCTCTAGATAACGAAAAAAAGATTGTGAAAGTATGACTTTTTCCTTTTGTAAAAATGAGCTTGAGCTTGAGAACATTTATATCTTTTTTTTTTTTTTTTGAGACAGTGTCTTGCTCTGTCAGCCAGGCTGGAGAGCAGTCCGCAATCTCTGCTCACTGCACCCTCCACCTCCCAGGTT
>NW_012120487.1:5142081-5148375 GCF_000951035.1 Colobus angolensis palliatus
CCTCCTGGGTTCAAGCGATTCTCCTGCCTCAGCCTCCCGAGTAGCTGGGATTACAGGCATGCGCCATCACACCTGGCTAATTTTTTGTATCTTTAGTAGAGATGGGGTTTCACCATGTTGGCCAGGCTGGTCTTGAACTCTTGACCTCATGATCCATCCGCCTCAGCCTCCCAAAGTGCTAGGATTACAGGAGTGAGCCACCGCACCCGGCCTGTTTGTTTCTGAGACAGAGTCTCACTTTCACCTAGGCTGGAGTGTGGTGGCATGACCTTGGCTCACTGCAACCTCTGCCTCCCTGGTTCAAGCAATTCTTCTGCCTCAGCCTCCCGAGTAGCTGGGACTACAGATGCACACCACCACACCCTGAGTAGCTGGGACGACAGTTGCACACCACCCCACCTGTCTAATTTTTGTATTTTTAGTAGCAACATGGTTTCACCATATTGGCCAGGCTGACCCTGGAATATCTCATTTGCTCTGGCTTTCCCAGTTTGCCACAGCTAACTCTCCTTTCCCTGGTATGAATTCCTATGGTACAAAGAATTCACATTAGTATAGAGACTTTCCCATTCACTAGCTGAATTTACACACTTAATCTCATTTATTTCCTATAAGGTTATCATTATCAGGCAAGGGCCATCCTCTTCGCCACCCTCCTCACTAGGCATCCTCCTTAGTGTCTAGGATATTGCTGGGCCCCTAATAGGGAAACAGTGAAAACTTGACTAAATGAAGGAATCAGCATTTGGTTTGGGGGCAAAGTTGAAAGACAGAGGAGGCAGAAAACAAAAGCCATGAAACAAAGAAAGGGATAATTAAAAGAGAAGTTTGTTGACAGCTGCAAAAGCACGAAAGGTAGACAATGGGTAGTCTTTCCACCACAGTGGAAAGAATGCCTGAGGCTGAAGGGTTAATGAGACAGCCTCCTGCTCGGATCTTGACCTGCCTCTTAGTTCCCTGTCTTAGGTCGGGTTCTCTGGCAAACACTCTGCCTCAGACATTAGTGGGCAGAGGCCTTATTGGGGCGTGCTCTTCTGATCAGCACCTGAGAGGAAGTGAAAGGCATGTGATTGAGCAGAGGAGGAAGAAGTTGTGCTGTGATGCAGTTATAAACAAACTTGCATTATAAACAAACCTCACTGACCCTTCAGAGAGCACAGGAGCCAAAATGACCTTCTAGAGTCATCTGGAATTGAGGCAAAGGGGTGAGACGCTTAAGTCTCCCACTTGTCCCACCATTAACCCCTCATTAGATGCAGACAGCACCCAGGATGGAGTCATACACTTGGATGGGCAGTTCCTTTGCCATGGCAGTTCCCAGAAAATGACTCAGTAGCTGGGGATAAGATTGCCTTAATCCTGAATTGGGTACACCTCTGAGAGGAGTACCACAGCATCCACCTTGTTTCCAAACTACATTACTGGATGCTTGAAGGTGCCGCACTGCACAGAAGTTTCCTGCTGTAACACGGGCTTGGCTGTAATGTCCCTATCAGACATGTTTCTTCATTTCCACATGGATCCTTACAAGAAACTCCTATTATTTATGACAATCGAAGTGAGTTTCCTAAACCTCCAAAAGCTTAATTAAAACAACACATGCAACTCAGTTGATGAAAGGTAGGGATGAGTATCACTGAAAGGTAGGGATGAGTATCCTCATTTTACAACTTTGGAAACTGAGAGGTGAATTCACCTGAAAAAACCACATTGTGTTGTAGCTAGAATTTGAACCCTTCTCCAGAGCCCTTGCCTTTTCATTACACCAATGTTTCCTTCAACATAATGCTAATCTAAGTACCTCAAAATTTATTATTGCAAGTGGGGGTGAAATAAAGGTAGAAATAAGGTAAATTTGAGGATGAAACATAGTAGGGATTTCTACCTTTAACGCTCATTCTTCTTTTTTTTTTTTTAATTTTTATTTTTTATAGAGACAAGGTCTCACTATGTTGCCCAGGCTGGTCTCGAACTGTTAGACTCAAGTGATCTGCCTGCCTTGGCCTCCTAAAGTGCTGGGATTACAGGTGTGAGCCACTGCACCAGGCCTAAAAGCTCATTCTTTTCTGTCCATGCCAATATTATTATTTATCTTGGGTATATGCACTATCTCTCCTGATAAATTTTTATAAGGTGTACGTGTAAGAAAGACCATCTCTCCTATAGTGGTCTATTATTCAGCAAGGCTCTGAACCAGTTCAATATATTTTTGTTGACTGAGTCCCCCATTAACAGTATTTCAATGGTTCACCTAAAGGCCATTACTTTGGCACTAAAGCCTTTTACTGTCTGGCTGCAGCCCAGCTCCCCAGCCTCTGACCAGGTCTTCTGAACCACTTGTTCCCTTTCATGCCCAGTACTTTTAGAACTTCTGTTTCCTCTGCCTGAAATGCCCTTCCTATTTTCTGATCGGCAGGTGCATCCTACCATTATTCAGGATTCAGTTCAAGTGTTACCTCCTTTGTAGTCTCATTATACTTTGTATATAACTCTATTTGAACAACTAATAATAATAATACCTAGCATCCCCCATATGCCTCTTTATACACACACACACACACACACACACACACACACACACCATCAGGAATCCTCACAACCACTCTTCAAGGAAGATATCATTATCCTCTTTATAGATAGACTAATTCAGACATAGAAAGAGGCTAACCTAGTTGCATAGCTAATAAGTTAATGTGCCTGCTTTTCAAACCCAGTTCTGTCTAACTCCAAAGTCACTGTAATTGTTTTTTCTACATGATCTCCTTAGGGACAGAAATCTCTTGTACTTTCTCTTTGTTTCCCCGAGACCTACATTGTGCCTGGTGAATAAGTAGGCACTCCATAAATAGTTCTTTGCTGAAAAAATTGCTAGTGTCCATCACGCTAGATCCTACTTCCATGTTTTTATTTGAGAATTTTCCCACCTGAAGTGCACAAATGCACTGCCTCCTCTCTATTTGAATTCTACCCATCCTTTGGAATGCCTCCTCTGTAGAGCCTCCTTAGCTATGGCAATATACACTTCTCTCTCTCTCTCTCTCTTTTAAATTTTATTTTAGACAGGGTGTTGCTATGTTGCCTGGGCTGGACTTGAACTCCTGGGCTCAAGCATCTTCCTGCCTCAGCCTCCTGAGTAGCTGGCACTACAGGCATGCGCCCACCATGCCCGGCTTACAACCTACAGCGATCTTTCTCCTGTGTCAGAATAATGCCAGCCTACACACTTTAGCCCCGGATTACATTCTTCCCTATGTTGGACTTGTGTTGCTTTATTCATTGTTAGCCTTTCAGATCAAGGACAAGGTCTTCACTTTGGAACGCTCCAGAGCACATAGAAGAGGCCTAATCACATGGCTCATTGATTGGAAGACTTTTTTCATCTAGAGCCAAATAGCCTTCAGTAATATTAGAAAGTTACATTTCAATTCTACACACTTCTAAGAGTGGCAGTCTCACTCCTACTCTGTAATTAAGAATCTTCCCTCTTTGAACAAAAAAACAGTAATTTTTTTTTTTTTTTTTTTTTTGAGACAGTGTCTTGTTCTTTCCAGGCTGGAGTACAGCAGCATGATCATAGCTCACTGTAATCTTGAACTCCTGGGCTCAAAGCGAATCTCCTGCCTCAGCCTCCTGAGGCTACAGGCAAGTGCCACCATGCCTAGCTAATTTTTGTATTTTTTTTAGAGACACTGCTTTTTAAAAAAAATTTTTTTTTTTTTTTTTTTGAGACAGAATTTTGCTCTTGTTGCCCAGGTTGGAGTGCACGATCTTGGTTCACCATAACCTCCGCCTCCCAGGTTCAAGTGATTCTCCTGCCTCAGCCTCCTGAGTAGCTGGGATTACAGGCATGTGCTACCACACCTGGCTAATTTTTTATATTTTTAGTAGAGACAGGGTTTCTCCATGTTGGTCAGGCTGGTCTCGAACTCCCGACCTCAGGTGATCCGCCTGCCTCAGCCTCCCAAAGTGCTGGGATTACAGGTGTGAGCTACTGCACCTGGCCAATGAAACAGTGATTTTTAAGAAGGAGGCACAATAAATCCAGTACTAACACAGGGTAAGGATCGAAAACTGAGATAAAAGCTAACTAGATCAAGAGTCCATCATCACGACTCCAAGTTCTACTTTCAGTCCTAGAATTAATTCCCAGGTTCCATTCTGTGAACCCCAGATTCTAACCTGATTCTACCAGTGTTAGTCCATATTTGACTATCATTCTATTGAAATTATTCTATTAAGCTATAGACTCAACTCTACAAATCCAGTAATTTATGTTTGGAACTCCAGGTTATATTCTGTGAATCCCATATCCTGCCATTGGGCAAGCAGATTCTGCTACTAAAGCCCAATACACTGCTTTTAGAACTATAGCTTCTATTTTGGCAACTCCAGATTCTATTCCCTAACCCCCGGATTCTAATATTTTAGTAACACAGTTTCTACTATCAAGGCCTAAGATTCTAACATTAGAACTCCTGGTCTGTTTTTGGAATCACATATCCCATTTTTGGAACATCACATTGTATTCTCTGAACCCAGGATCCTATTATTGGAGTTCACATTCTTCTACTGAAACTTAAAATTCCATTATTGGAAACTCAATTTCCAATATTGGAACTTGATCTACTTTAATAATTCTAGATTCTACTATTTCTATGTCTTACTCTTCCCAGAAGATTCTACTATTAAAACTCAAGGTTCTACTCTTAGAAACTAAAATTCTACTATAAGAACTTAGGCTTTACTCTCAGAAACACAGATTACATTACTGGAATTAGACCTGAAGGTTCAGAGCTGAGACGAAAGTTTTGGTAGTAGAATCTTGGACTTCAATTATTGGTATTTAATTGAAATTCTTCATTAGAAACTCTAATTTTATTTTAATTTATTTATTTATTTATTTATTTGAGACAGAGTTTCATTCTTGTTGCCCAAGCTGGAGTGCAATGGCACAATCTTGGCTCACTGCAGCCTCTACCTCCCAGGTTCTAGCGATTCTCCTGCCTCAGCCTCCCAGGTAACTGGGATATTACAGGTGCGTGCCACCATGCCTGGCTAATTTTTGTATTTTCAGTAGAGACGGAGTTTCACCATGTTGGCCAGGCTGGTCTTGAACGCCTGACCTCTGGTGATCTGCCTGTCTCGGCCTCCCAAAGTGCTAGGATTACAGGCATGAGCCACCGAGACCGGCCATAGGAATCCTAATTTTAGAACTGAATTTGTTGGAAACTCCAGATTGTATTGTGTGAGCCATATATTCTACCATTGGACATACAAATTACATTATCAAAACCCAAGATGCTGTTATTAGAATTATAGTTCTATTATAGTAACTCTAGGTTCTATTGACTAGCCCCTAAATGTTATTATAGTAGTGGAATTCAAGGTTCTCTTAGACTCTAGAATCTAGAGGCATTTATCACGGAGGTTAAAAACATGAGTTCTGGAGCAAGACTACTTATGGTTAGATACCATTTCTGTACTTCTCAGGTCTGTGACCTTTGGAAAGTTAACCTCTCCATGCCTCAGTTTCCTCATCTGTGAAACAGGGATGATAACAATAGTAATCACCTGCCGGTTTTTTTTTTTTTTTTGAGCACTAAATGCAATAATAACAGTATTACATGTAAAACACAACAATGCCTGGCACATAGTAAGCACTTAATAAATGTTAGTCATTAGCATTATTACTGTTGGAGGCTAATCCTAATCCTAATCTAATATGCTAGTATGCTAGAATCTAATCTAATATGATAGAATCCAATCTTAGAATTTCATAATTTACTATTATACCTCAAGGTTCTACTATATAAACTCAAGATACCTCTTTGGAACTCAAGATTGTGCTCTCTGAACCTTATATTTTAAACTTCAATACCTGTATTGCATTACTGGAACTAAAGATTCAGTCTCAAAGTACAAGGTTCTAGGAATGTAATTCCCAGTTCTATTCTTATAAATCAAGATTCTAGTTGAGGAACTCCAGGTTCTTTCTTCTGAAACTGAAATTCCACTGTTGAACCTCTAGATTTTACTTTCATAATGAGATCCTACTATTAGAACTCCAGTTTTCAAATTCGGAGCCTGAGATTCTAATATGAAACTCCAGAAATCTACTATTGCAACTTCTGGTTTTGTTCTCTGAATCTAAGCATTTTACCATTAGAACTCAGCAGCTACTTGGGACCTTAGAATTCTAATATTGAGGCCGGGCGCGGTGGCTCAAGCCTGTAATCCCAGCACTTTGGGAGGCCGAGACGGGTGGATCACGAGGTCAGGAGATCGAGACCATCC
>NW_012120487.1:5149055-5154147 GCF_000951035.1 Colobus angolensis palliatus
TCTCTCTCTCTCTTTCTCTCTTTCTTTCTTTCTTTCTTTTCTTTCTTTTTTTTTGAGACAGAGTCTCCCTCTGTCACCCCAGGCTGGAGTGATCTCAGCTCACTGCAACCTCTGCCTCCCAGGTTCAAGCGATTCTCCTGTCTTGGCCTCCCAAGTAGCTGGGATTACAGGTACCCACCACCATGCCCGGCTAATTTTTGTATTTTTAGTAGAGATGGGGTTTCACCACATTGGCCAGGTTGAGCTTGAACTCCTGACCTCAGGTGATCCACCCTCCCTGGCCTGGTTTCTATCCACCCGCCTCAGCCTTGTTTCATTCTTATAAACTGAGATTTGACTCTCTCTTTTCTAGCTTCTGACCAGAGGATGCTGAGAAGGATTTCTTGAGAATTTCCCAGGCATTACTACTTGATTATTAACTGTCCTGAACTGTGCTCTCAAATTCCTGTGATAACAAATCCCTTGAATGGAGTCCCTTGGCAATAGCTACAGCAATAGAGAACCAAGCTGGCCCATGGAAAATGTGTTATGTTAATGAAACTGTCTACTATTCCCTTTTCCTTTCCCCACTCACCATCTCATCCTTGTGGCTCTTTTTCAGTTCCCAGTGCTTCTATGCACTCTCCCTGTGGCCATTCAGCCTACTTAGGTCAAGTGACTCTCAAGAATATATTTGAAACTTTATTACACTTAAGTGCATTTTTTTTTTTTTTTTTTTTGAGACAGAGTCTTGCTCTGTCGACCAGGCTGGAGTGCAGCGGCGCAATCTCAGCTCACTGCAAGCTCCACCTCATGGGTTCATGCCATTCTCCTGCCTCAGCCTCCCGAGTAGCTGGGGCTACAGGCGCCGGCCACCACGGCTGGCTAATTTTTTTGTATTTTTAGTTGAGACAGGGTTTCACCGTGTTAGCAAGGATGGTCTTGATCTCCTGACCTCGTGATCCGCCCGCCTCGGCCTCCCAAAGTGCTGGGATTACAGGCGTGAACCACGGTGGCCGGCCTTAAGTGCAAATTTTAAAGGAACATCTCACATATTTTCAAGGAATGAGGAAGGTCATATGGAAGGAAAATCACAGGACCTCTGTTAGATCCTTAAAATCACCTTTACCTAATTGATAATGTGTTCCTAAAAGATTCTGGGATTTGGAAAAGTCTCTTCATTTTCCTCTTCACTAGTAAGATGGGGACAAGAATGCACGTAGATAATATATGTAAAAAAGCTTTGTGAACATGATGCAAAAGAGCACCTCTCAGGCTGCTTTGACCATGGCTACTGTGCCATCTGTTGGACATGGCTTTAATTACACTGCTGTTTTTCTGCTAAACATCATCCAACCATCACCTTGGATTTTTGTCATAACTGAGACCCTCTGGTTGGTTTCACCGAATTTATAATAAATGATTAATGAGTTCAATAATTATCTACTGAACATTTATCAAGTGGAAAGGGACAGGAAGACAAAGATGGAGAAGTCTTAGTACCTACCCCTGGGAGAGTAAAGGGTACGCCAGTGTGTTAGGGAAGACTTCACAGCATAGGTCATTTCATATATGGCTTTTTAAAATTTATTTTATTTTATTTATTTATTTTTTTTTGAGACGGAGTCTCGCTCTGTTACCCGGGTTGGAGTGCAATGGCCCGATCTCGGCTCACTGCAAGCTCCGATTACAGTCGTGAGCCACCGCGCCTGGCCCTCTTGTCTGACTTTTATGAAAGAAGTATCATTTTGTTTATTTTATTTTATTTGAGATGGAGTCTTGCTCTGTTGCCCTGGCTGGAGTGCAGTGGCCTGATCTTGGCTCACTGCAACCTACTCTCGGGTTCAAGTGATTCTCCTGCCTCAGCCTCCCGAGTAGCTGGGATTACAGGCACGTGCCACCACGCCTCGCTGATGTTTTGTATTTTTAGTAGAGAGGGGGTGTCACCGTGTTAGCCAGGAGGGTCTCAATCTCTTGACCTCGTGATCCACCCACCTTGGCCTCCCAAAGTGCTGGGGCGTGAGCCACCACGCTCAGCCTAAGAGGTATCATTTTGAGAGGGAAATGAGACCACTTCAGGCAGAGAGAACAATATGGGCAAAGGCACAGAGCTATAAAAATGCTGAATTGCTCTGTGTAATCAGAGCATTGGATCGAAGAAAGGAGAAGGTGATGATAGTGATTAAGAGCCAATTTTCGCGGTCGGGCGTGGTGGCTCAAGCCTGTAATCCCAGCACTTTGGGAGGCCAAGACGGGCGGATCACGAGGTCAGGAGATCGAGACCATCCTGGCTAACACGTGAAACCCCATCCCCTACTAAAAATACAAAAAACTAGCCGGGCGAGGTGGCGGGCGCCTGTAGTCCTAGCTACACAGGAGGCTGAGGCAGGAGAATGGCGTAAACCTGGGAGACAGAGCTTGCAGTGAGCTGAGATCCGGCCACTGCACTCCAGCCTGGGCAACAGAGCAAGACTCCGTCTAAAAAAAAAAAAAAAGCCAATTTTCACAGCTCTTTACTGTATGCAAAGTACTTTCAAACATGTGCTTTCAAGGAAGGCTTTAAGGCACAAGGGTTGACACCATATGCTGTGATGGCAGCTACCCCTGGGTTTAACTGTGCTATATTTGAAAACTGTTGTATTTGATAGTTAATCAACTTGTGTACGTTTAAATTTTCTCATACAAAAATAAAAATTGAACTCTTGTCAGGATTGAGATGTTTGTCGAGTTCTTATGCACTAGCCAGCACTTAATAACTGCAATAATTAGTAGCTACCATAAGCTACTATTATTTAATCTGTGAGGTAGAAATTACTATTCCAGTATTACAGAGGAGGAAGCAGGTTAAATGGCTAATGTGGGATACCATATCCTATCTTTTTTAAAAACTACACCAGGCCAGGCACAGTGGCTCACGCCTGTAATCCCAGCACTTTGGGAGACCGAGGCAGGTGGATCACCTGAGGTCGGGAGTTTGAGACCAGCCTGGCCAACATGGTGAAACCCCAACTCAACTAAAAATACAAAAATTAGCCGGATATGGTGGCGGGCGTCTGTAATCCCAGCTATTCAGGAGGCTGAGGCAGAAGAATCACTTGAACCCGGGAGGTGAAGGCTGCAGTGAGCCAAGATTGCGCCATTGCACTCCAGCCTGGGCAACAAGAGCAAAACTCCATCTCAAAACAAAAACAAAAACAAAAACAAAAAACAACAGCAACAACAAAAAACTACACCAAAGACTTAAGACTGCAAACGCAGGTTGGGACCAGAGTATTAAGAAAACATGGCCGACCCAGCTCAGTGGCTCACGCTTATTTAATCCCAGCACTTCAGGAGGCCAAGGTGGGTGGATCACCTGAGGTCAGCAGTTGGAGACCAGCCTGGCCAACATGGCAAAACCCTGTCTCTACTAAAAATACAAAAATTAGCCAGGTGTGGTGGCGGGTGCCTGTAGTCCCAGCTACTTGGGAAGCTGAGGTGGGAGAATCACTTGAACCTGGGAGGTGGAGGTTGTAGTGAGCCAAGATAGTGCCACTGCACTCCAGCCTGGGTGACCCAGCAAGACTCTATCTCAAGAAAATAATAATAAAATACAATAGAAAGAAAATAAAACATGTCCAGGTGCGGGGGCTCATGCCTGTAATTCCAGCACTTTTGGGAGCGAGGTGGGTGGATTGGTTGAGCCCAGGAGTTCAAGATTAGTCTGGGCAACATGGTGAAACTGTGCAAAAAATATAAGAAATTCACCATTTGTGGTAGTGCACGCCTGTGGTCCTGGCTACTCAGGGAGCTGAGGTGGAAAGATTCCTTGCACCTCAAGGAGGTAAAGGCTGCAGGGAGCTGAGATTGAGCTGTTGCACTCTAGTCTGGGCAACAGAGCAAGACACTGCCTCAGCCTCCCAAATTGCTGGGATTACAGGTGTAAGCCATCGTGGCCAGCCCTTGCCTGGATTTCTGAAAGAGCTTCCTGTTTCCCTGTTTCAAATCTTGCCTCTGCAAGTCCATTACCTTTCCATAGCTGGAATGATATTCTAAACATAAATTAGATCGTATCCTTTCTCTGATTGAAAACCCTCCAAGACACTTTATTGTCCTTGAGTTAAAATCCCAAATCCTTACCTTGGGCTACAAATCCTTTGATCTGACTTCCATCTGACTTTTGCCTGTCTGTACCTCGCCTCATCTCTTGCCACTTACGCTCAGGCTCTTTCCCACATCAAGCCACTGCACCTGCTGCCCCACTGGCTAACTACAACTTGCCTTCTAGGTCTCAACTGACATGTCCCTTCCTCAAAAAGACTTTCCTGGACCCTCCTGAATTATTGTCTCTCAAAGATTTCCCTGACCCCATTATTCTCTCTCCCAGTAATCCGTAATATTATAGGACTTATACCATTTACAATTATATATTCATTTGTGTTTACTTAATGCTTTATATACCTTCCCAGAAATAAACATTTTAAATGTAAGGATGAAGTCTGCTTTTACACCCCCCTCTATTCCTAGTACCTAGCACAGTCCTGAAGATGCAGTTATTCGGGAATATTTACTTAGTGAATGAAAAGTGGATGGTGAATTAATTTCCTTGCTTCTCTTTCTCCTTTCTTCACTTTTTTTTTTTTGACATGGAGTCTCACTCTCTTACCCAGGTTGGAGTGCAGTGGTGCAATCACAGCTCACTGCAAGCTCCGCCTCCCAGGTTCAAGAGATTCTCCTGCCTCAGCTTCCTGAGTAGCTGGGATTACAGGCATGCAACACCATGCCTGCCTAACTTTTGTATTTTTAGCACAGACGAGGTTTTGCCATGTTGGCCAGGCTGGTCTCGAATTCTGACCTCAAGTGATTTGCCTGCCTCGGCCTCCCAAAGTCCTGGGATTACAGGCGTGAGCCACCATGCCTGACCTTTCTTCTTTTTTTTTTTTTTGAGACGGAGTTTCACTCTGTTGCCCAGGCTGGAGTGCAATGGCGCCATCTCGGCTCACTGCAACCTCTGCCTCGCGGGTTCAAGTGATTCTTCTGCCTCAGCCTCCTGAGTAGCTAGGATTACAGGTGTCTGCCACCATGCCCAGCTAATATTTGTATTTTTAGTAGAGACAGGCTTTCCCCATGTTGG
>NW_012120487.1:5154197-5156430 GCF_000951035.1 Colobus angolensis palliatus
AGCCTCCTGAGTAGCTAGGATTACAGGTGTCTGCCACCATGCCCAGCTAATATTTGTATTTTTAGTAGAGACAGGCTTTCCCCATGTTGGCCAAGCTGGTCTTGAACTCCTGACCTTAAGTGATCTGCCTGCCTCGGCCTCCCAGAGTACTGGGATTACAGGCGTGAGTCACCGTGCCTGGCCCTTTCTTCATTTTTTGTATTATTACCAGACACACCTAATGAAATACTTTGCTGCTAACAAAAATACTGTTTCAAGTGTTAGGGGGCCATTCATCTATCTTAAGAGCTAAGGGTATAATCTTTGAAAACAGATCTGGGTTCAAATCCTTGCTCTGACGCTTCTGCTGTGTGACCCAAGATAGTTTCCTTAAACTTTTGGAGCTTTAGTTTATTACTTGTTAAATGGAGAATTTAGCATCAACCTCAGATTGTTGTGAAGATTAAATGAGGTATATGAAGCACTTAATGCAGTATGACACGTAAGTGCTTACAAATGATAGCTATTTTTGTTATTAATAACTATCACTAAGAATAATTCTCTGAATACCCCTAGGTATGTATTACAGTACTTTTGTGCCATGGAAGACAACTAAATTTTGTGTCAGCATACCTGGGTTCCAGTCCTGAAATTGGCTCCATGAATTTGGGTACTCTCTTTGAGCCCCATTTTCCTCATCTATAAAATAGGTTCACTAATCCCATTCCTGTTCGCCACGCGGGACCATTATGGGGCTCACAAAGGATAGTGCATGTACAAAGGTCTTGCAAACTGTAAATGACTGTAAGTAAAAGTATTAATTCCTGGCCCACCTCCCAAGGAGACTCTGGATAAATAAGATAAGGTTGAAGTAATATTCCAAGTGATTAAGGCCAAGGTGAGGCTTTCGACTGGAGGCCAAGTTCAAACCTGACTCTCTGTCATGGGGCCAGGCCATTGTTTAATTCTTGATTGGAGAGAAGCCTGAGTATCTCTTCAATGCCTCAGTGGGGAGAGTGTAAATGCGAGAAAAGTCCAAAATAAGACATGGCTTGTTTGCTTGCCCTACTGCTGTCTGCCCAGATAGGAAGAGGGACCTAGTAGGTCTCTTCTTGTGTCCTAATTTTCTTGGCCCCTCCTACCCTCAGAGCAGGTATGTGTCCTTGTTAGGGCGCAGTGGCGCTATCATGGCTCACTGCAGCCTTCACCTCCCCAGGGTCAGGTGATCCTGAGAAGGGCTTTTTATTAGCTAAACTGATGACAACTGTTTCATACATCTTCATTGCCCATCCTCACTGTGGCATGTCAAGGAAAACACATTTTCCTGAATACTCAGGGAGGTAGTATTAAAATGTAAAAGAATAGCACAGTTCAAATGTTGAGAATTCATTCATTCACTTGCTTGTGACCCTGGACAGGTCCTCGGCTTCAGTGCCCAACATGTAAAATGGTAAGAGATGCTGGATTCTAGGATCTGTGCTGTCCTTTCTAGCCAGTGGTGTGCCGGTAAATGTTTTAACTCCTGGCTAAGTGAAGTTCTGACATGAATGTTGGTTTAATGAGTAAAACAAAAATGAAACAAAGACATCTATTGGAACTTCACTCATTTATGAATGGTATCAGTGATTTCTTTGCTGAATCAAATAATGGTTTTCCAATACTGAAAGATCATCTCTTAATTTTTTCATGTTTTTCCCAGTGTAACAGCTACAGACACAACACAATTTTAAGTTTCATCTGCATTATTCACAGTTGCTCTATCACTTTGTTAAGTCTAGACACTTAACAAGCCCTGATATATACCATTTGCCAATTTCTTTGGTATAAATATTCCCACCACAGCCAGCTTCACAAAAGTGTTAAGTTTTGATGAAGTCCAATTTATTTTTTTTCTTTGGTTGCTTACACTTTTGGTGTCATATCTAAGCAACCACTGTATAAGTGAGCCAAGATTGTGCCACTGCACTCCATCCTGGGTGGGTGACAGAACAAGACTCTGTCTCAAAAAGAGAAAAGAGGCCGGGCACGGTGGCTCAAGCCTGTAATCCTAGCACTTTGGGAGGCCGAGACGGGCGGATCACAAAGTCAGGAGATCAAGACCATCCTGGCTAATATGGTGAAACCCAGTCTCTACTAAAGAATACAAAAAACTAGCCGGGCGACGAGGCTGGCGCCTGTAGTCCCAGCTACTTGGGAGGCGGGAGGCGGGAGAATGGCGTAAACCTGGGAGACGGAGCTTGCAGTGAGCTGAGAT
>NW_012120487.1:5156830-5168617 GCF_000951035.1 Colobus angolensis palliatus
TTTTTTTGAGACGGAGTTTTGCTCTTGTTGCCCAGGCTAGAAGTGCAATGGCATGATCTTGGCTCACTGCAACCTCCACCTCCTAGGTTCAAGTGATTCTCCTGCCTCAGCCTCCCAAGTAGCTGAGATTACAAGCACCCACTACCACACCCGGCTAATTTTTTGTATTTTTAGTAGAGACTGGGTTTCACCATGTTGGTCAGGCTGGTCTCGAACTCCTGATCTCAGGTGATCCACCCGCCTTGGCCTCCCAAAGTGCTGGGATTACAGGTGTGAGCCACCGTGCCTGGCCAATAATTTCATTTCATTATTTTTTTAGAAACAGGTCTCACTCTGTCACCCAGGCTTGAGTGCAGTGGTGCAATCATAGGTCAGTGCAGCCTCAAACTCCTGGGCTCAAGCAATCCTCTCACCTCAGCTTCCTGAGTAGCTGGGACTCACAGGTATGCACCACCATGCCCAGATAATTTTCAAATATTTTTTAGAGACAGGGGTCTCACTATGTTGCCCAGGCTGGTCTTGAACTTCTGGCCTCAAGTGATCTTTCCACTTTGGCCTCCCAAAGTACTGGGATTATAGATGTGCCTGGCCCCCAGCACCATTTGTTGAGAAAACTATTTTTTGCCCATTGAATTATACAGTATACTAATTAAAAACAATAAATTTGAAACATTAATAAGTATTTCTTTGTAAAAAAAAAAGTATCAATCATAATTTGAATAGTGCTTGCTTTGTTTTTGTATAATTTATGAGTGGACCAACACTTCCATGCTTGGAACATGGTCCTAGTTCTAAGTTTGGATCCACTTCCAACATTTCATTTTTACTTTTTTAGAGACAGGGTCTTGCTCTGTCACCCAGGCTGGAGTGCGGTGACCCTATCATAGCTCAGTGCAGCGTCGAACTCCTGAGCTCAAGCAGCCCTCACCTGCCTCAGCCTCCTGAGTAGCGGGGACTGTGCAGCATGAGCCACCATGCCCGATTAATTAAAAATTTTATTATTTTTATAGACACAGGGACTTGCATATTGCCCAAGCTGGTCTTACACACTCCTGGCCTCAAGCAATCCTTTTGCCTTGGCTTCCCAAAGTTCCAGAATTACAAGCCTAAGCCACTGGGCCTGGTCCACTTCGAACATCTTATTCTTTGTACTGTCAATATATATTTTTAAAAACCTGTTTAAAACAAAATTTTTTTGGTACTCTCAATGTCTTGAAGTATCTCTAAGAGTTCCCTTATTTATTTACTTATTTATTATTATTATTATTTTGAGATGGAGTCTCGCTCTGTTGCCCAGGCTGGAGTGCAGTGGCGCGATCTTGGCTCACTTCAACCTCCACCTCCCCGATTCAAGTGATTCTCCTGCTTCAGCTTCCCAAGCAGCTGGGATTACAGGTGTCTGCCACCATGCCCAGCTAATTTTTGTATTTTTTGTAGAGATGGGGTTTCATCATGTTGGCCGGGCTGGTCTCGAATTCCTGACCTCAAGTGATCCACCCGCTTCAGCCTCCCAAAGTGTTGGGATTACAGGCATGAGCCACTGTACCTGGCCAAAGAGTTCCTTTAATGTGAAGTTTTTTTGCTGGTCTTACTGTCTCTAGGACATCTTCATCCTTTTGGTTATAACCATTTTCTTCATTTTTTTCAAAACTTTGCCTTCACTAAGTTCCTCTGGTTACATATCTAAAGTCTTTTAAATGGGAACAGTGTCAAAATTTCCATGCTCAACGACTTTAAGTTTCACTTCCAGCCTTATCACTTTTCGTTTCTTTACTTCACTCAATCTTTTTTTTTCTAATTCCCCTTTTTGATTACTCATTTTTCTAAAACGTCATGTGAGTTTTGTTACTGGTAGAAAAGGAGGCAACACAATATATCCTTTGCTGTTTGTCCAAGAACTGAATAACAAATATGCAGTGATAGACCAAAGTCTATCACTGATTGACTTTGAAAGAAGTGGTGTGATTGATCACTGATCATAATGTGCATCTGTTATTTACATAGTGATTCATGGACTGAAGAGCTAGCAGCAAAGTTTGTAATGTGTGCAATTAGTTATAGTTACTATACTGTGATAAATGAAATTTGGATTGTGTTGTTGACTAAACTATGGTAACTAAAATTCATGCATTTCAGAACTGTGCAAAGCAAGGGCTGCCTGTATTTATTACTTTAGTTTTTAACATAATTTAACTGTAAGTTTACATAATTTAAATTTTAAGTAAACATTTTAATTGATACAAATTTTACATATTTATGGGGTATATATGATATTTAGATACCTCCATACAGTATGTACTGATCAGGCCGGGCGCGGTGGCTCAAGCCTGTAATCCCAGCACTTTGGGAGGCCGAGACGGGCGGATTACGAGGTCAGGAGATCGAGACCATCCTGGCTAATACGGTGAAACCCCGTCTCTACTAAAAAATACAAAAAAACTAGCCGGGCGAGGTGGCGGGCGCCTGTAGTCCCAGCTACTCGGGAGGCTGAGGCAGGAGAATGGCGTGAACCCAAAAAGGCGGAGCTTGCAGTGAGCTGAGATCCGGCCACTGCACTCCAGTTTGGGCGACAGAGCGAGACTCCGTCTCAAAAAAAAAAAAAAAAAAACCAGTATGTACTGATCAGATTAGGTTACTTACGATATCCATCACCTTAGATTTATAATTTCTTTGAGTTGGGAATATTTCAAATCTTCTATTATGGCAATGTTTAACAATTGGCTCACGAAGTTTCTTAAAATCTAACAATTGCCTCTCATGAGCCAACAGGAGCTAGTGCCAGCCCATCACTGCTTTCACCTCACACATCCCTCAATTTTATGAATATTCCCTTCCTTCAGCCAAAGCACGTAGGCTCATACACATAAATACATTCAAAACCAAGCAAAAACACTATTTGCACCCAAGTCTTTATTCCTGTAGTGTCTGGATCATAGGTAGACCTCAGTGTTTGCAGAATTAAAGTGAATTGACATTCACATGAGAACACACACGAGTCCACATCATTTGCTCATGTGCACAAATGAGATGCAGCACATTCAAATAAAATAAATGTCGGCCACAATGGATGCTCACTATTTGGCTGGTCTATTCTGTACAACAAAATGCTTTTTATTTGGTTTTCTGATTATGAGAGAATACATGTACATTGGAAAGAACAGGAAAGGGTATGTAGTAGTTGTTAACTCTTTTCTGGAGCTGCCAGAGACAGTGATGAGAAACAGTGTTTTAGGTTTAAAAGATAAGAGAAGGCAAGGGAAGACAATTAACTTTAATTGAGTGCCAACCAGGCACCTGGCACTTTCTTGCTAACCCTTACAACTCTGTAGCATACAAATCAGAAAAACAATGCTCAGAATAAGGGACTTTCTCCAGTCAACCTGAAATTAGTGGAGCTGTAATTCGAATTCAGATCTGCTTACTGCAAAACACAAGCTCTTTCCACTACACTATCTCTGTACTTGTGGGCAGTCTGAAATAGGTTGGTAGGCTAAAGGAGCTCTGACTGAACTGGCTACCCTGAGGAAAAGCCCAGAGATTCAAATACCTACACAACTTTCCTCCTTAGTCCAGTCCATGTTTACATCATTAGAAGCCAGGTTTTCACACTCTAGCCCAGGGTCTTTCCGTTGCACCATACATGCCATACTGCCTCATACAGAATTTGTATGAAAAACATAAACATTCCCCACTGTCAGGCACCAGAAGATGGCAGTGTGAGTCATCATGGATAGAATGTTAATAACAATGATTATGCTTGTGGGAATAACCTCTTCCATTATTCTCCAGTCAAATCTAACTTGCACGAAAGCACTTTACCCACATTAGAAGTGGTCTCAGTGCTTTGCCTCTCCCTGGTGCTTGGAGCATATTCCCACCTTGAGCGTGGGAGGTGTGGCAATGCTCAAGCAGTAAGAAAATCTGTAGTCAGACCTGGGTTGGAATCTTAGCTCTGACAGTTACAGTCACTTTGGAGAGGCAACTTCACCTCTCTGAATCTGTTTCCTAATCTGGCAACATGTTGAAACAGCACTCATCATCTTTTCCCTCAAAGCTTCTCCTCTGCTGTCTTCCCTGCTTGACAGCACTGACTACTAAGTTACCCAACCCAGAAACCCAAGTGTTATCCTTGACCTCTCCCTCTTTTTCACATGCCAATCCAATCATGAGTTTGATGATTTTACTTCCTGAAATCTGTATTTTCCCTCCTCTACCTAATTCAGGTTACCATCACTTTTGCTAGGATGACTGCAATAAATACTTGTAAGTGGCTTCCCTGCCTCCAAGTCTGTGTCCTCTAATCTATTTCCCACATAGCAGTTAGTGATCTCTTCTAAAATCAAATCTGTTAACACCATTGAGATCTCTTCTAAAATCAAATCTGTTAACATCATTGACCAGATTAAAAGCTCTAACAGCTTCTCAACGCTGATAGAATACAAAGTCCTTGACAAGAGTTAGAAGGCCTTTCGGCCGGGCGCGGTGGCTCAAGTCTGTAATCCCAGCACTTTGGGAGGCCGAGACGGGCGGATCACAAGGTCAGGATATCGAGACCATCCTGGCTAACACGGTGAAACCCCGTCTCTACTAAAAAAAAAAAAAAAATACAAAAAACTAGCCAGGCGAGGTGGTGGGCGCCTGTAGTCCCAGCTACTCCGGAGGCTGAGCCAGGAGAATGGCGTAAACCCGGGAGGCAGAGCTTGCAGTGAGCTGAGATCTGGCCACTGCACTCCAGCCCCAGGCAACAGAGCGAGACTCCGTCTCAGAAAAAAAGAGTTAGAAGGCCTTTCTTGATTTGGCCTGTCTTGGCTGTCATTGCTTCCCAACTTTGTACTCTCTGCTTCAGCCAAAATTGTCCTCTCAGTTCTTCAGGCATACCATACTATGTGTTCTCCTGCTTCTAGGTTATTGCATACTCTATTTCTGCTACTCAAAAGACTCTTTTCCTATCTACTGTCTTCCCTCCCCTCTACCCAATTCATCTAACAAAGTCCTGGAAATTTTTCAGGTCTCAACTTAGATGACATTTCCTCTAAGAAGTTTTTCCTGATCCTTAAGTTCAGGTTAAATACCCCTGATTTGTGTTCCTAAAGCACACTGCACTTACCCCTTAAGATTGTAATTGCCTATTTCCTCATCTGCTTCCATCACTAGAGTCTAACATCTGTAAGGAATAGTGCCTTGCTTACCACGAAACACTTTGCCTGGTACATAGTAGCGTTCAATAAATATTTGACCAACTGGCTGAATTAATGAACTATTTGGTGATTTCATTGCCTGCATCTTCTAACTTCTGGCTCTATACTGTAGCTTTCAGCATCTGCTTCTGGCCTCTTTTCTGGTTAGGTTGATCTATTCTCTTTTTGCACCCTAGATAACTTCCAAGATTCTCAACTCTGTATGCTTTCTTACGGTCAGCATCATCTACAGTTTCAGTTTGCACAGTCCACTATTTACCCCCAAGGAATCCAGGATATCAGTGCTGGTCCACCTTCACCACTACTTCTACTGCCCAGAGTGATTCAGATACTAAATACCATCAGCTACCATTTAATGAGCACCTACTATGTGCCAATTCCTTTGTATATGTAGCAGACATTAGCCTCATTTTATTGATGAGAAAACAGGTCTTTCTTTTCATATCCAATAGTTACTCAGGATTTGAACTCAGGTCTGTCTGTTCCAAAGCTTTTCCTATTACACAGTCTTGAAAGTGTTATTATATCTTGTTATTATATCTTATTATTATCTTTTTGAAAGTGTTATTATATCTTATTGTATCAGGTTTGACAGAAAGTATGGGTGTTGGTAGGAGAGAGGGACAGGGGTAGCACTGATGTACAACCTTTTGGAAAGGGAATTTGGTAATATCTAACAAAACTACATATGCATTATTTGATCAGGCAAAACTAAGAATTTGCCCTAAAGATACATCTACAACAACAGAAAAACACATATGCACAAAATTATTCACTGCAACATTGCAATTGCAAAATACTGGAAACAATCTAAATACCTAATTATAAGAGAATGGTTGAATAAATTACAGTAGCAGTTCTCAAACATTTTGGTCTCAGGTCCCCTATACACTCATAAATTATAAGGGACCCAAAAGATCTTTTGTTTCTATAGATTATATATATGGATATGTATCACTTTAGAAATTAAAACTAAGAAGACATTTTAAACATTTATTTAAAATTCCCAACTTTGTACTCTCTGCTTGGCTGGGCATGGTGGCTCATGCCCCTAATCCAAGCACTTTGGGAGGCCGAGGTGGGCGGATCACTTGAGGTCAGGAGTTTGAGACCAGCCAGGCCAAAATGGTGAAACCCCATCTCTAGTAAAAATACAAAAATTAGCCGGGTGTGATAGCACGCATCTGTACTCCCAGCTACTCGGGAGGCTGAGGCAGGATCATTGCTTGAACCCGGGAAGCAGAGGTTGCAGTGAGCCGAGATTATGCCACTGGACTCCAGCCTGGGTGACAGAGCGAGACTCTGTCTCAAAAAAAAAAAGTATTGATGGAATGTATCTCAAAATAATAAGAGCTATTTATGACAAACCCACAGCCAATGTCATACTGAATGGGCAAAAGCTGGAAGCATTCCCTTTGAAAACTGGCATGAGACAAGGATGCCCTCTCTCACCACTCCTATACAACACAGTATGGGAGGTTCTGCCCAGGGCAATCAGGCAAGAGAAAGAAATAAAGGGCATTCAAATAGGAAGAGAGGGAAGTCAAATCATCTCTGTTTGCAGATGACATGATTGTATATTTAGAAAACTCCATCGTCTCAGCCCAAAATCTCCTTCAGCTGATAAGCAACTTCAGCAAAGTCTCAGGATACAAAATCAATGTGCAAAAATCACAAGCATTCCTACACACCAATAACAGACAAACAGAGATCCAAATCATGAGTGAACTCCCATTCACAATTGCTACAAAGAGAATAAAATACCTAGGAATACAACTTACAAGGGATGTGAAGGACCTCTTCAAGGAGAACTACAAACAACTGCTCAAGGAAATAAGACAGGACACAAACAAATGGAAAAACATTCCATGCTCATGGATAGGAAGAATCAATATTGTGAAAATGGCCATACTGCCCAAAGTAATTTATTGATTCAGTGCTATCCCCATCAAGCTACCACTGACTTTCTTCACAGAATTAGAAAAAAACTACTTGAGATTTCATTGGAACCAAAAAAGAGCCTCTATAGCCAAGACAGTCCTAAGGAAAAAGAACAAAGCTGAAGGCATGACACTACCTGACTTCAAACTATACTGCAAGGCTACAGTAACTAAAACAGCATGGTATTGGTACCAAAACAGATATATAGACCAATGGAACAGAACAGAGGCTTCAGAAATAACGCCACACATCTACAACCATCTGATCTTTGACAAACCTGATAAAAACAAGCAATGGGGAAAGGATTCCCTATTTAATAAATGGTGCTGGGAAAACTGGCTAGCCATATGCAGAAAACTGAAACTGGACCCCTTCCTTACACCTTATACAAAGATTAACTCAAGATGGATTAAAGACTTAAACGTAAGACCTAAAACCATAAAAATCCTAGAAGAAAACATAGGCAATACCATTCAAGACATAGGCATAGGCAAAGACTTCATGACTAAAACACCAAAAGGGATGGCAACAAAAGCCAGAATCAACAAATGGGATCTAATTAAACTAAAGAACTTCTGCACAGCAAAGGAAACTATCATCAGAGTGAACAGGAAATCTACAGAATGGGAGAAAATTTTTGCAATTATCCATCTGACAAAGGGCTAATATCCAGAATCTACAAGGAACTTAAATTTACAAACAAACCACCCCATCAAAAAATGGGTGAAAGATATGAACAGACACTTCTCAAAATAAGACATTTATATGGACAACAAACATATGAAAAAAAGCTCATCATCACTAGTCATTAGAGAGCTGTAAATCAAAACTTTCTTCCTCAGTCCAGTCCATGTTTACATCATTAGAAGCCAGGTTTTCACACTCTAGTCCAGGATCTTTGAGATACCATCCCATGCCACTTAGAATGGCGATTATTAAAAAGTCAGGAAACAATAGATGCTGGAGAGGATGTGGAAAAACAGGAACACTTTTACACTGTTGGTGGGAGTGTAAATTAGTTCAACCATTGTGGAAGACAGTGTGGTGATTCCTCAAGATTCTAGAACCAGAAATACCATTTGACCCAGCAATCCCATTACTGGGTATAGACTCAAAGGATTATAAATCATTCTGATATAAAGACACATGGACATGTATGTTTACTGCAGCACTATTCACAATAGCAAAGACTTGGAACCTACCCAAATGCCCATCAATGATAGACTGGATAAAGGAAATGTGGCACATATATACCATGGAATACTATGCAGACATAAAAAAGGAGGAGTTCATGTCCTTTGCAGGGACATGAATGAAGCTGGAAACCATCTCAGCAAACTAACACAGGAACAGAAAACTAAACACTGCATGTTCTCACTCATAAGTGGGAGCTGAACAATGAGAATACATGGACACAGGGAGGGGAACATCACACAACAGGGCTTGTTGAGGGGTGGGGGGCTAGGGGAGGGATAGCATTAGGATAAATACCTAATGTAAGTGACAGGTTGATGGGTTCAGCAAACCACCATGACAAGTGTGTATACCTATGTAACAAACCTGGATGTTCTCCACATGTATCCCAGAACTTAAAGTATAATAAAAAAAAAAAATAGTGAACCCATTATCTTTTAATATATAACTTATTTTAATGAAAGTAACTATATTTTCCAAAACAAAAAAGTGAGAAGAGTGGCATTGACACTTCTGCAAATCTCTTTAAAGTCTGAAAGACTTTAGAAAAGACAGTTGGATTCTCGTATCTGCTTCTGCATTCAATCTGTTGGAAAATGCTGTATATGAAGAAAATCTGTCCTCACACAGATATGCCATTGGAAAAGTAAGGAGTAGTTTAATAGTCATTTCTGATACTTGTGGATATTTTTTATACTACATCAAAACTTAACAAGTGGTAATTTCTTTTCCTTCCTTCCCTCCCTCCCTCCTTCCTTCCTTCTTTCTTTTCTTTCTTTCTTTCTAAAACTTGAGAAGTGGTAATTTCTTTCTTTTCCTTCTTTTTTTTTTTGGCAGGGTCTCATTGTCAACCAGGATGGAGTGCAATGGTGCAATCATAGCTCACTGCAGCCTCAACCTTGTGGCTCAGGCGATCTTCCCACCTCAGCCTCCCAAGTAGCTGGGACTACAAGAATGTGCCACCATGCCCAGCTAATTTTTAAATATTTGTAGAGACGGGATCTCACTATGTTACCCAGGCTGGTCTCGAACTCCTGGCCTCAAGCAATCCTCCTGCCTCAGCCTGCCATAGTGCTGGGATTATGGGTGTGAGCCACCATGTCTGGCCACAGGTGTAATTTATTAAAGGTGAGTTGCAATGCGGACTCTGAAACTGAATCAGTGAACTTTTCATACTGTTACATTAGATCCATTGCTCTATATTACATTTTAAATAGATATTTTATCTATATGTACTTTTATTTTCTTTTTCTTTTTTTTCAGACAGTCTCACTCTGTCGCCCAGGCTGGAGTCCAGTGGCGCAATCTCGGCTCACTGCAACCTCTGCCTCCCGGGTTCAAGTGATTTTCCTGCCTCAGCCTGTAATCCTCAGCTGGGATTACAGGCACCCACTACCACGCCCAGCTAATTTTAATATTTTTAGTAGAGATGGGGTTTCGCCGTGTTGGCCAGGCTGGTCTTGAACTTCTGACCTCAGGTGATCTGCCCACCTCAGCCTCCCAAAGTGTTGGGATTACAGGCATGAGCACTGGGCCTGGCCTATATGTACTTCTGTAACATCATGCATTCGTTATTTGAAAAAATACTGGTTCATGGCCGGGTGTGGTGGCTCGTGCCTATAATCCCAGCACTTAGGGAGGCTGAGGCAGGCAGATCACCTGAGGTCAGGAGTTTGAGATCAGCCTGGCCAACATGGTGAAACCCTGCCTCTACTAAAAATACAAAAATTACCCGGGTGTGGTGGCATGTGCCTGTAATTCCAGCTACTTGGGAGGCTGAGGCAGGAGAATCACTTGAGCCTGGGAGGGAGAGGTTGCGGTGAGCTGAGATCTGCGCCATTGCACTCCAGCCTGGGTGACAGAGCAAGACTCTGTCTCAAGAAAAAAGAAAAAAAAAAGAAAAAATACTGGTTTACTAAGTTATGCAGATCTTTCACAGGTTGACACATTTCACTATATGATATTTAAAAAAAAAACCCCAACAGCTAGTATCTCCACCCATCTCTTCAGAAAAGTGTAGAAAGCTCTCAAGTTCATAGTGGTGAATACGAGTTTTTCAAAATTCTAATTTACTTATTTATTTATTTATTTATTTTTAAGACAGAGTCTTACTCTGTTGCCCAGGCTGGAGTACAGTGGTGCAATCTTGGCTCACTGCAACCTCCACCTCCCTGCAACCTCCGCCTCCCGGATTCAAACGATTCTCCTGCCTCAGCCTCCAGAGTAGCTGGGACTACAGGCACCCACCACCACTCCCGGCTAATTTTCGTATTTTCAGTAGAGACGGGGTTTTGCCATGTTGGTCAGGCTGCTCTCGGACTCCTGATGTTGGGTAGTCCACCCATCTTGGCTTCCCAAAGTGCTGGGATTACAGGTTGAGTCACTGCACCCGGCCTCAAAATTCTAATATTCATTTGAAAACTTGAATTTTATCATTGGCAATACTGTTAGTTGTTTTCCCAGAAGTGACAGTCTTACTTTGTCCATTTTCTAGAAAATGTCTGCCAAATTTCCAACTCTGGATAACCATAGCTTATCTGTTGTTCAAGGTAAAAATGATGTTCAAACAAAACTGGGGCACATGTGTGTGTGCATGAGTGTGTGTATGTGTTTGTATTTTCTAGCTCTGCTCAGTGAAAGAGCCTAGAAGCAATGACATTATAGTAGCAATGAAAACAACTAGCACATAGGTTTTTATTTCTAATGACCACCCTCTACTAAGTGGAACTTGGGCTTTTAGGGGAATGGGTGATTCCAGGGATGGGGCTGGGAAAGTACAAGGTGCCCCTGGGACACAGCGCCAGAAAGTAAGGGAAGTCTTAAAAAATGATGAAGAAATGTTAAAAGAATACAGAAACCAGCTGAATCTGAAACAATTTGTGCATCTCTATATAATAATCATTACATAATTCATAGAATAAAAATCAGTGAGTTTATCTGATATAAACAAAGTAACAAATGAATGAAGGAGAATAAAAAAGCTATCCCTTATAGCAGAAAGACAAATTTAAACTATATAAGGAATGATAATGATGGAATTAGAAAATTATCATTTGGCAACCATTAAAGTAATATTGGCTCAAGCAAGAATAACAAATGAATGTTAAAAGTGGGTAGTCTCAAATTATCTCCCACAAGATATTTAATAATTACAAAGAGAAAAACCATTACTTTACAGGGGAGAAATCTGGTTGATACCATCTTTTTTTTTTTTTGAGACGGATTTTCACTCTGTCGCCCATGCTGGAGTGCAGTTGTGCGATCTTGGCTCACTGCAAATTCCACCTCCTGGGTTCACGCCACTCTCCTGCCTCAGCCTCCGGACTAGCTGGTACCACAGGCACCCACCACCATGCCTGGCTAATTTTTTTGTATTTTTAGTAGAGATGGGGTTTCACCGGGTTAGCCAGGATGGTCTCGATCTCCTGACCTCGTGATCTGCCCGCCTCAGCCT
>NW_012120487.1:5172477-5177029 GCF_000951035.1 Colobus angolensis palliatus
CATGAGAGCTGACAATTTTATAAGGGGCTTTCCCCTTTGTTTGGCACTCATTCTCTCTCCTGCTGCCCTGTGAAGAGGTGCCTTCTGCCATGATTGTAAGTTCCCTGAGGCTTCCCCAGCCATGCAGAACTGTGAGTGAATTAAACCTCTTCATTATAAATTATTCAGTCTCAGATATTTCTTCATAACAGCTTGAGAACAGACTAATACAATATCTATATCTCTCTATAGAGATAGAAGAAACATAGAGCAAGAGTGAGAGACAGACAGTGATGAAGCAAATGTGGTTAGATATGGGTGAAAAGTATGTGGGATTTTGGGGTACTATTTTTGCAACTTTTCCTTAAATCTGATATTATTCCAAAATTAAAAAATCAAAAAATTCCACAAACATATAACATTTTGAACTATTTCCTTCTAAGTATCATATTTATATATTTTGTAAATATAAAAAACACATAATTGGGATATAGTCTTTTTTTACTTAATACTGTTTTTTATTAACTTGATATTGAATCATCAGCAGTTTTCAGTATTTAAAATTATTTAAAAACAATTGTTAATGGATGCATAATACTTCTTTGTGTACAGTGTTTTTTTTTTTTTTTTTTTTATGGAGTTTCCCTCTTGTTGCCCAGACTGGAGTGCAGCGGCATGATCTCAGCTCACTGCAACCTCTGCCTCCCAGGTTCAAGCAATTCTCCTGCCTCAGCCTCCTGAGTAGCTGGGATTGATTACAGGCACACACCACCATGCCTGGCTAATTTTTGTATTTTTAGTAGAGACAGGGTTTCACCACGTTGGCCAGGATGGTCTTGATCTCCTGACCTCGTGAGCTCCCAGTCTCAGCCTCCCAAAGTGCTGGGATTACAGGTGTGAGCCACCATGCCCAGCTGGGAGTCTTATTTTTTGTGGGCCCTGAAATTTAAGGGAAAAGTCCTAAAAAGTCACTGAGCATGTGGGATGCAGGCTATCTACAGTCTGATGAGGGAGGTTCAGTTCAGCTTAACATTCTCTGGCGTGTACTTTGTGCTGAGACTGGTTCTAGGGACACAGATATGAATCAAACACTGAACCCATCCCACAGGGGCTTACAATTTGGCAATGGAGACATATAAGTAAATAGATACTGACTCTACAGTGATGAGTAGTTACAAATTAGGAAGCACAAGGGTTAATAGGAGCATGGAAGGGGTTTTGTGCCTTCCTTTAAACAAACTTTTATACAGTATTTACTTTTTTTTTTTTTTTTTTTGAGACTGAGTCTTGCTCTGTTGCTCAGGCTGGAGTGCAATGGTGCAATCTTGGCTCACAGCAACCTGACTCCCACGTTGAAGTGATTTTCCTGCCCCAGCCTCCCGAGAAGCTGGGATTACAGGCACTCGCCATCATGCCTGGCTAAGTTTTGTATTTTTGTAGAGATGGGTTTTCACCATGGTGGCCAGACTGATCTTGAACTCCTGACCTCAGGTGATCCACATGCCTCAGCCTACCAAAGTGCTGAGATTACAGGCATGAGCCATCGCACCCAGCCAGTATTTACTCTTCTATCCAAATAGAATATGTATTCATTCCTTCTTCCTTTTTTCATTCAGTTCACCTATAATTTATTGAGCATATTTACTAGACCAAAGTGAGTGGCAGTGGAGTTGGACAGGAGAAGAGAAATTTAAAAAGCAAAAAAGTAAAATTTATCAGGCTTTGTAACTACTTGCCCAGGAGAGAGAGGCAAGAGTTCAGAATGAATCCAGGCCGGGCGCGGTGGCTCAAGCCTGTAATCCCAGCACTTTGGGAGGCCGAGATGGGCGGATCACGAGGTCAGGAGATCAAGACCATCCTGGCTAACATGGTGAAACCCCATCTCTACTAAAAAATACAAAAAATTAGCCAGGCGTGGTGGCAGGCGCCTGTAGTCCCCGCTACTTGGGAGGCTGAGGCAGGAGAATGGCGTGAACCTGGGAGGCCGAGTTTGCAGTGAGCTGAGATCCGGCCACTGCACTCCAGCCTGGGTGACAGAGCGAGACTCCGTCTCAAAAATAAAAAAAAAAAAAAAGAATGAATCCATGATTTTTGGCTTGGGCATCTGGGTGGATGATGGTGCCATTCACCAAGTCAGGAAACAGGTATCTTTTTGGCCTGAATTTTAAAAACTAATTTTAAAGAGCAAAGAATATTTTGCTTGGGGTGCTAGAGCTTAAACTCTGTTGAAAAAAATATTCTTAGAATATTGGCTTTCTACAGGATGTAGACAGTATAAAAATGAAAGTCGGGAGGTCTTCCAGGTTGGGAATAGAGAGACATTTTACAGTTGCTAGCTAATAGTGGAAATCAATGTAAAATTGAGAGTAGGGTAGCCAAATCAATTGACAGAAGGCCAAAGTAGATTAAAATGAACAAGAGATTTACAGTAGAAGAGAGTAGAAAACAGGTGAGAGACATTTTAGGAGCAGAAGGCAAACTGAAAACGATGGAATGAAATTGTAGAATATGAAAGGATTTAAAGTGGACTACTCTGATCGGGGAGGAGGTGGTGATGATAAAGGCAGTTGCTTTCAGCAACAAGGAGAGAAAGTGTGAAGCAAGAGGAAACTGGTCTTGGGAACAAATGAATCATCTTCTTCATGTAGTAGCTATGCCCTGGGTTGCATGATTATTCATAAACAAATGCAGGTTTCCTGTGGTGGCAGTGATCTAGGCATGAAAAATACAGTGCTAATATTAGGTTACAGCGCTAATGATCTCAATCAGTAGAAGGGCCCATTTCTCTTGACTGAAAATTTTTTAGCAACAAATGACCCTTACAGCATTTTATTAATATTGCTGAAAGGACTGTTGGGGCATCAGGTTGGGGACTGAAGGGAATCTCAGGGTCTACTTACAGCTTTTCCTTAGGTTGGATGTATTTCACATGTAAAACGGTGGTAGCATAGCACCTAACTCATAGAATCACTGCGAGGATGAATCATGGTTTCCCTAAGAGCCCCAGTTTCTCTTGTTATAGAAAGGGTATAGTGATTTTTTTGTGACTCAGGAGTATGTGGCAAAGGCACACTTAGGATTATACAGGAACAGCTTTCATTAAGAGAGCTACTAGGTGACAGCTTCTCCGTGGTGGCTGCTCAATTATTAAATGAATGATTCCTGTAGTTTCTCATTATTATTTATCATCATTAGGCCATAACCTAAGGTAAGGTGAGATTGCCTTATAACATTTTTTATACATAAAAAATACTGGTTGCATGCTGATATCTGCTGTACAATAGAATGTCATAGGATCCAGTGTATGAGGCTCTAGTCTTCTATGGAGGGATGTTACATAAACCCATTAGTGAAATTTATGGAAGTTGCACCCAGACTAGGGAGGATGAAGAATGGAGCATCCACCTTTTGATAGGAATACACTTACACACCCACATATACACACACAGAGAGAGAGAGAGAATGAGAGACAAAAACAGATGAGTACAACATTGAGCCTAAGAAAAAGAACTGGAACCAATAAAAATTGGAACTAGCATTTATTGAGTATCTTCTATGGGCCAGTCTCTTTATCTCCAATCTGCACAACAACCAGCAAGGCAGGCAGGAGAAGACTGAGGTTCAAAAATGTTACATAACTTGCCCAGGGTCATAAAGCTATAGATGACAGAACTGGAACTGGTAGTGTCGGTATGCGTCTGACACCAAAGTCACTACACATTCTAGTATACCACCACTCTGTTAAAAAAGTGTATTTGGAAAATTTGGGGATCAGAGGATTTGGAGAATTATCTTTCCGTACTTCCCCTTTGACAGTCTTGTTTGTTTTCGGCTCTGACGTTTGCACCCTAGAGGCTGATTGGGATCAAATATGGGGCATCTGTAAACAGAATGATTCCATAGCCCCCACTGTGTAATAATTTCCTTCCTTCAGAGCCTTACTAGGATTTGGCTGGGATGAGGGGTGGAGGTGCGAGAGAAGAGGTTGGGACGGGGGGTGTTAGTAAAAGATGGGTGATTCTTTGCTTACCTTTAAGTTGTTTATGAATTTCAGGACAACTCGTTGGCTATTCTCTTCTCTGGCTGGGCATATGTATACATATATATTTTCATTTTTGTTTTGTGGGGGTGGTGGTTTAGGTGTTAAGGGTTTGGTTGGTATCTGTAGAAAATTTCTGTAATGATCTACACAGTAGATAAAAAAAAGTTAAGGTCAAAGACAATTCCTTCGTCTGTTTTGGGAGAGGAGTGTGTGTATGTTTGAAAAAAAGGTTTGTTCTGGGTCCCTCTTCTTTCATCCAGACGCATTAAAGGGATTAGAAGGGGGTCTCCCCGCCACCCCCGAAGCCGTGAGAGACAAACGAAGGGATTCCCTTACATTCCTGCTCTCAGGTGCGGGTCCGAGTGACAAGAACGTTCACGTACCTTCGGGAGAGAAGGAAAAGGTGCTCGGGTCTTGGCGCGGGGCGGGGAACGTCAAGGGTTGGTGGGAACTGAGGGGCTTCCGGTTCCCGGGAAGTGGAGTCCCCAGCCGGCCGCGGGCCGCGGTTTGCGCAGGGAGCGCGGGGCCCTC
>NW_012120487.1:5177569-5183602 GCF_000951035.1 Colobus angolensis palliatus
TGCCACTGCGGCCGCCTCCCCCACCCTGCGGTCCTGGGGCCTCAGCCCTTTTTGCCCGCGTCTCCCGGGAGGCTGAAGGCCTTGGGGGGGCGACTAGGCCCCGCGCCGTTGGGAAGCCCTCGCCCCGGCCTCGGTTCCGGCGCGGCCCGGTGTGTGGAGCTGGGGGCCGGCAGGAGCACGGCCGCCTTTCGGGTTTGCACGGGCCCGGGCCGAGCGCAGCCTCTTAGCCCGGGCCCTGCATGTACATCCCAGAGGGAGGTAGATGACGCCTGTTTGCAAACAGCTTTGGCTTCCCCGCGTCCCATACCGAGTACCTCAGAATCCCGGTAGTGGCGGGGGAATGGGGAGGAGAAGAAGGCCAGGGTGAGAATTGGGGTGCAGAGAGTGCGGGACCAAGAGAGCCCGTGGTACTCCTAGAGTGTCATTCATGGATCTGACTTGCTCGAGAACAACCTTTTGCGTCTTATTTGAGGTGAAATTTCATCACCTGCCGGTTGCTCAGCCCGGCCTCCTTGTATTATATCTTGTCTCTAAGCGTGGTCTGCCTTGGAGAAAGCCCCATCGCATCCTTGCGATGCTAAGTTTTCTAGATAAACACAGTTATAAAAACGTCTTTTACAAAGGTCTGTCCCCCCCACCCCCGCCGCCGCCAGAGGAAATATTTTTATGCTTCAGTGTTCGGTAAAAAATGTTCCACTTAAAGAGATCCAGATAATGGTTGGCAAGAGGATTTTAAGTCCTCTTTAAGTGCCAGCTACTCTAATAAATACCTGAAGGAAGTGGGACACATACTAAATTTTAGAAATAAAATGATTTGTTCTGATATTAATGTTGGAAAATGTTAGTACTTACAGTTTGATACCGTAAGATATTTATGTTTTGTGAGAAATGTGATTACAGGTTATTTCTGTTTTCCTGTTATGTATGTGAAAGTTATAAGACTTATAGGTACTTGCAAAACTTTTATAATCATGAAAAAATATGCTTATTGTAGAAAATTTGGAAAGTATAGAAAGGTACCGTATTGGCTCTTAATAAATAGTAATAGGAGAAATCACCCATAATCTCACAGATTGTAAACAGTACAGGTTTATAATGGGCTTGTACTGACAGTGATTTTTAAAATTATTTCTGTATATTAGGTTTAAAATTATCTGACTGCTCCATTTTACATTGCCATTTGTATAGGACCTATAAAAATGTCTTACAAGATTACATTGGAACCATAGTTGAATCAATTGAAACAGAAGAATGTGGATAACTACCTAAATCCCTAACTTAACTTTCTATGCAGCGTGGGGTCTCCATGTAGGGAGAAAATTTGGCATGGTACACGTTTTTGAAGATCTACTGTCTTACATGCTGTAGGCTTGCGTTGTTTTTGTCAGATTTCTGTTAATTATTGGCTTGATTACCAGTTATTTTGGTAGGTTAATTTAGATTTTTAAAAGTCTAATTCAGGCAAAGTGTGATGGCTAGGCCTACTGGGGAGGCTGAATTGGGAGGACCCCTTGATCCTAGGAGTTCCAGTCTGGCCTGGGCAATGTAAGCAAGATGCCCCTCTCCAAGGCAGGTGGATGATGAGGTCAGAAGTTCGAGACCAGCCTGGCCAATATGGTGAAACCCTGTCTCTACTAAAAATAAAAAAATTAGCCGGGCATTGTGGCACGCACCTGTAGCCCCAGCTACTCTGGAGGCTGAGGCATGAAATCATTTGAACCCGGGAGGCAGACATTGCAGTGAGCCAAGATTGGGCCACTGACTCCAACCTGGGCAACAGAGTAAGACTCCGTTCGAATACATTTCAAATTCGAACTGAGTTCGAATACAGTCGAATACAGTTCTCAGTGTGTCCCTAAAGACCACCAACATTAGAATCAGTTGAGACTGCTTGTTATATATATAACATAGGTATTATATGTAATATGTGGATTCTTGGTCCCTTGAATTGAAATTCTAGGGATGACGATGGCCCAAAGAACTTTATTTTTATCAGTCTCCCTGATTCTTAGGCCTACTGAAGTTTGAGAATCACTGATACAGTAAATTTAAAATTAACTAAGCTTGCTGAGCCGAAGAAAGGTGTCTGTTTTCTAGCAAAATTACAAATCTTTAGTGGCAATAGTCATTTCTTTTTTTTTTCCCACTTCCTTGCAGCTCCAACTCAAAGGATGTCATTTCTTGTAGTAAATAATCTTAGAAAGAAAAATGATATTTTGAGGGACAGCTGATCCAATCAGCAACCATTTATTGAGAGCCTCCTGTGATAGCTGTGGTGTGATAGAAGAACACCTCGTCATTTACTTTGGCACTTAATGGACACCAATGTCATTGTCTGTAAAATGCATATACTTCTGTTATTATGCTTACCTTGCAAGGCTTTTAGGATAAATACATGTGAAAAGGTATTATTATAATCTGTAAAATATTTTTATGCAGTTTTGGCTTTTAAGTGCCAGGTCCTGTTGTAGGTATTCTGGGAAACAAAAATGACCAAGGGCTCTACTAAACTTGTCCTGTGGAAGCAGAATACCTTTAATTAACTGTTACAAGGTAGGTCAGACAAGTGTTGTAATTGAGTGGAATGTACTAAATCTCTGTTTAAGGCGTCTGTGTCTCATCTTGCCCTTTAAGGATATTGATAATAATTTTTATATATGATTAATCCTTTCTCTTCCAATTCCTGATTCAGTGTTTTGTTTAAGGAAATAATTGTTTATTTTGCCTGGTGATAGTTCCTTATTAACTCCTTTAGAAAGGTAGAGTGAGTAGAGATGGTAATTCTTTCCTCTGTTGCTAAGCTACCACCACCGTTCATTCCATTCAGTAAACTTTTACTTGGCACCTTGTTAACGTGCTAGCCACAGACTAGTTGCAAGGCACAAAGCTTGTTTAAAAGATAATTGCCTGGATTTTAGCTTAAGTTCTTATGTTCCTAAAGGGATGGTGTATATATGTGTGTTTTATGGTTGTTAATTGCATAATGTGGTACAGAGTATGGAGTCGGATGTGAGCAGGAATCCTTACTACACCTCTTAGAGCAATGTGACATTTAGATTCTGAGTTTCTTATGTACTATTGGAGTAACACTACCCCTCCCAGCAAAGTAGAACAGGTTCCATGAGATAAAAGTAACCGAAAGCAATTAGCTCAGTGTTTGTCATGCAGGAGGTGCTCAATAAATGTATATTTCTTTCTTCCTTTTGGGAAAAACAAAAATCAGGCATTGGGATTTCTGTGTGACTTAAAACTTGGTGGCTTTATTTTTTTTAGACTAAGTCTACTTTTGGAATTCTTTGGAATTTTTTATGGAAAACAATTTCCATCTTAGTGTATTTTCCATTTCAGTTTTAGCCAATAAATTAGTATTCCCTTTGTATAGGGTATACTTGTTGCAAATTATTTATTTTCAGTGTTTTACATTGATCTTTAATTTTACTTGTGTATACTTGACCTGCATTATATAGAGCAACATTCTTGGTACAGTCATACCTCTGTATCTGTGGGTCCTACCAACCAAGGCTCAAAAATATCCACACACACACACACACACAAGTAATCATACAATAGTAAAAATGATACAAATAAAAACCCAAGACAGTATAACAGTTGATTTGCATAACACTTACATTGTATTTGGCATTGTAAGTAATCTAGATATGATTTAAAGTATATAGGAGGATATGCATAGGTTATATGCGAATACTGTGCCATTTTATATAAGGGATTTGAGCATCCACAGATTTTGGTATCCTGTGGGTTCCTGGAACCAATCCTCCACAGACACAGAGAGACAACTGTATATAATAATCATTGGAAAATATATAGTTGCAGGCACTGAATAGAAATAGTTCATATATTTAGTTTTCAAAAAACTCTCAATTTATTAAATTTACTTAAGAACTGTTTTCAGAACATTTTCCTTATAAACTACAGTAGGCAAGAACTAGATTTAATAGCCTGTCAGTCTTATAACCTTGGACAAGTTTCTTAACTCTTTAAGTCTCAGTTTACTTTTTTATAAAATGTAACTGATAATGGTCACCTTACAGGATTATTGTAAGTATTAAATGATATAATGGGGAAATCAGAGTTCAGTCCCATGAGTCCTGTTAAATGTGGACTCTGGAAGTGGAAAATATATTTCTCTTGAGTTTTGAAAAAAGAGCTTGAAAGATTGTTAATTTGTTTTTGTTTGTTTGTTTGTTTGTTTTTTGTTTTTTTTTGAGACAGAGTCTCCCTCTTTCGCCCAGGCTGGAGTGCAGTGGCATGATCTTGGCTCACGGCAAGCTCCACCTCCCGGATTCACGCCATTCTCCTGCCTCAGCCTCCCAAGTAGCTGGGACTACAGGTGCCTGCCATCACACCTGGCTAATTTTTTAGTAGAGACGGGGTTTCACCGTGTTGGCCAGGATGGTCTCGATCTCCTGACCTCGTGATCCGCCCGTCTCGGCCTCCCAAGCTGGGATTACAGGCTTGAGCCACCGCGCCCGGCCACCAAGTATTTTAGATAAGGGATACTCAATGCATAAAGTATTTTCTGTTTTACAAATTAAGTAGTACTTATATTTTTCTTTTAAATTATGGTAAATAGCACATTTACGGAACTGAAAAAGTTAGAACAGTATTATGTATTCACAGAGTTGTGCAAACATCACTGCTCTCTAATTTTAGAACATTTTAATCACTCCAAAAAGCAATTTGTAGCCATTAACAGTCACTCCCAGGATCTCCCTAATCCTCCTAGCCCTAGGCAACCACTACTTTCTGCCTCTATGGATTTGCTTATCTATTCAGGACATTTCGTGTAAGTGGAATCATACGATATATGACTAGTTTCTCTTACTTAGCATAATAGTTTTAGGGTTCAGTAGCAAGTGTCAATACTTCATTTCTTTTTATTGCTGAATAATATTCCATTGTATGGAAATACCACATTTTATTTATTCATCAGTTGGGGCTCTTTCTACTTTTTGGCTACTATAAATAATGTTGTTAACATTCATGTGCAAATGATTGTGTGGAAATATGCTTTCATTTCTCTTGGGTATTTATAGGGATGGAATTCCTGGGCCAAATGGTAGCTGTATGTTTAACCTTTCGAGAAACTATCAGATTGTTTTTACAGAGTAGCTGCACCTTTTTATATTCCCACCTGCATTGTATGAAGGTTCCAATTTCTTCACATCCTCACCAACACTTGTTATCTGTTTTTTTAATTATAACCATCCTAGTGAGTGTGAAGTGGTAATGTAAGGCTCTATTGGCGGTTCATAACTTTTTAATTTTTTTTTTTAAATAGAAGCAAGGTTTCATTATGTTGGCCAGACTGGTCTGGAACTCCTAACCTCAAATGATCAACCCACAGCCTCCCAAAGTGCTGGGATTACAGGCGTGAGCCACCAGGCCGGCCAGATTGTTAATTATTTATATAGTTTACTAATAATAAGTAAAATCAGCATGATCCAATTTTGAACTATTAGAGATTGCTAAATTAAGGAGGAACCAAGGTGTCAGTAGAATTAGTATTTGGTTATGGGGTTAGTAGAATACCTTGTGCTTTATAATGGTAAATTTTATTTAATAAAATAATGTGAAAAGTGCTGTTTTTACAGGTTGAGCATCCCTAATCCAAAAGTCTGAAATTCGAAATGCTCAAAGATCCAAAACTTTTTGAGCACTGACATCATGTCACAAGTGGAAAATTCCACGCCTAACCTCGTGTGATGGATCACAATCAGAATAGTCAAAACTTTGTTTCATGTACAAAATTATTAAAAAGAGTGTATAAAATTATCTTTAGGCTATGTGTATAAGGTATATATGAAACAAATGAATTTTGTGTTTAGATTTGTGTCACAATTCTAATCTGTCCCAAATGCTTCTGTCCCGAATGCTTCTGGTTCCAAGTATTTTATTTTATTTTATTTTATTTTATATTTATTTTTTTTGAGACGGAGTCTTGCTCTGTCGCCCGGGCTGGAGTGCAGTGGCCAGATCTCAGCTCACTGCAAGCTCCGCCTCCCGGGTTTA
>NW_012120487.1:5187952-5214589 GCF_000951035.1 Colobus angolensis palliatus
AAATACAAAAATTAGCCGGGCATGGTGGCAGATACCTGTAATCTCAGCTACTTGGGAGGCTGAGGCAGGAGAATCGCTTGAACTGTGGAGGTGGAGGTTGCAGTGAGCCAAGACTGCACCATTGCACTCCAGCCTGGGCAAGAAGAGCGAAACTTCATCTCAAAAACAAACAAACAAACAAAAAATAGCTGTAAACTTTCTAGTTTCCTATTTAGTAAACAGTGAACTCTGGTGAATGGAACTGATTAAACACATTGGGTGGTGACAGGAATGGTGCTGTGAGGACTTCAGCTATATAAAAGGCTGTCTTCTATTAATATGAATATTTCTTTCTTTCTTTCTTTTTTTCTTTTTGAGATGGAGTCTTGCTCCGTCACCCAGGCAGGAGTGCAGTGGCTCAGTCTTGGCTCACTGCAACCTCTGTCTCCCCAGTTCAAGCGATCCTCCCGCCTCAGCCTCCCTAGTAGCGGTGACTACAGGTGCGCGCTACCACGCCTGGCTAATTTTTGTATTTTTAGTAGTGACAGGCTTTCACCATGTTGGCCAGGCTGGTCTCGAACTGACCTCAAGTGATCCGCCTGCCTCGGCCTCCCAAAGTGCTGGGATTACAGGCGTGATCCACTGTGCCCAGCCTTAACATGAATTTTTTTGTTTTGTTTTGTTTGGTTTGGTTTTGAGATAGACTCTCGCTCTGTCGACCAGGCTAGAGTGCAGTGGCATGATCTCGACTCACTGTAACCTCTGCCTCGCAGGTGAAGCAGTTCTCCTGACCCAGCCTCCCGAGTAGCTTTTACTATGGGCGCCTGTCACTACGCCCTGCTAATTTTTGTACTTTGAGTAGAGATGGGGTTTCGCTGTGCTGGCCAGGCTGGTCTTGAGCACCTGACCTTGTGATCCGCCTGCCTCGGACTCCCAAAGTGCTGGGATTACAGGCGAGCTGAATATTTCTTAAGAAAAGGCAATTGTAATGCCTAAGTTTAGTTTTTCTTTAACTCTACTGAAGCATTTCTAAAAATTTACAGTCCAGTTTCATATTAACATTTCTAGGCAGTCAGGCATGACAGATTTTAAGACTCGCCATTACCTCTCAATGATACATAATTTTATATAAATACAAATGTGATTGTCTGTCTTATATGTAGAATATTACCCAATGTTTTGGTTACTCATTCAAGGTATTAAAGCCTCCCTATGAGGTTTTTTAGGACATAGTTCAAAGTCAGCAGTAATTACTTGCTAATGTTTCTAAAGTTTTTTCAAACCAGTTAGGAAATACTACAGGGAACCACTATGTGAGTAAACAAAGTGCAAGTTTTAGACCTTCATTCTACATGCAGTGGATCACCCACAGTATTTTCCTGCTTAAGTTCACTTTTAGAATCTATAGTGGTGATTTTTTTTTTTTTAGATGGAGTTTTGCTCTGTCGCTTAGGCTGGAGTGCAGTGGCATGATCTCGGCTCACTGCAACTTCCGCCTCCTGGATTCAAGCAATTTTCTGCCTCAGCCTCCCTAGTAGCTGGGATTATAGGCACCCGCCACCATGTCCAGCTAATTTCTGTATTTTTAGTAGAGATGGGGTTGCACCATCTTGACCAGGCTGGTCTTGAACTCCTGACCTCGTGATCCACCTGCTTTGGCCTCCCGAAGTGCTGGGATTACAGGTGTGAGCCACTGTGCCCGGCCTATAGTGGTGATTTCGAGCTGAAATTCTTGTTCTGGTTTATTATACAATCCTTTAGTTCCTTTGGATGGCATAATTTCCATATAAAGTTAAAAAAACAGCAGTTCTGGAGCCTTTTTGGTAGGATTAATGAAAAAGTATGCATTTCTGTTTGCAATATGGTTTGGTTCTTTCCTAACCTTTAATGATTAAGGTTTGGTGTTTATCTGTGAGATTTCATTTTATTAAAATGAAGAAAGAGTAAATTGTACATGTTTTTATGATTTGTTTCATAGCCCAACAGAGTCTATGTCAAAATTCTCTTTATTAAAATACGTTGACTGGATGTGGTGGCATGTGCCCGTAGTCCCAGTTACTTGGGAGGCTGAGGCAGGAAGATTGCCTGAGCCCAGGAGTTCTGGGCTGTAGTGTGCTATGCCGATCGGTGTCTGCACTAAGTTTGGCATCAGCATGGTGACCTCCTGGGAGGGGGTGACCTCCTGGAAGTGGGAAACCACCAGGTTGCCTAAGGAGGGGTGAACTGACCCAGGATGGGAATGGAGCAGCTCAAAACTCCCATCCTGATCAGTAGTGGGATCATATCTGAGAATAGCCACTGCACTCTACTCCAGCCTGAGCAACATAGTGAGACCTCATCTCTGAATAAGTAGACAGATAGATATATAGATAGATAGATAGATAAATAGATAGATAGGGCTGGGCACGGTGGCTTGTGCCTGTAATCCCAATGCTTTGGGAGGCCGAGGTGGATGGATCGCTTGAGGTCAGGAATTCAAGATCAGCCTGGCCAATATTGTGAAACCCGGTTTCTAATAAAAATACAAAAATTGGCTGGGCGTGGTGGTGGGCCCCTGTAATTCCAGCTACTCAGGAGGCTGAGGCAGAAGAATCGCTTGAACCTGGGAACCCGGAGGGGAGGCTGCCGTGAGCCGAGATCGTGCCACAGCACTCCAGCCTGGGCAACAGGGGAACTTTAGTCTCCATTTTTCATTTTCAATTGAGCAGGAGAAACAATCCCTAAAAGGTAATTAAAATAAAACACTGCCAGTTTGAAACTTGAACTTCACAATACATCATGTAGGCCTTTTTGTGATTCTGGTGACAATTGTCCCTTTTTTTTTTTTTGTAGTAGTAGCTGAGGTAAATTATTTTTGAAGTTATTGTGAGGTCACTCTTGGAAATTTCTGCTCAGTGTTTAAAAAGCAAGGTTGAGATTCTTTAACCTGCCATATAGCCGTCATGATTTGGTTCCAAGCTGATCATTCCTCACTGCTATTTTTGCATCCAGTTCTTCCATGATTCCAGGTTTATGGAGTTTTTCTTGATTCTTTGACTTTGTTACTTTTTGTGTAATATAAAAGCCTTCCTTGTAGTGTGCCATCTTTCTGGTAAGTATTTCACATATGTTATTTCTAACTCTTACTAAGGCTATTCTAAGATCATTGTATTATTATGCGTTTTACAGCTGAGGAAACTGAGGCTTGGAGAGTTTTATTGATTTCCCTAAGCTTAAGCCCACATCCATGATTCAAACTTATATATCAAACTCATATATCTCTGACTGGAAAGTCCACACTCTTTTTTCATCCTGTGAATCTTGTCATGTGTCTATGTGTATATGTGTTTTTTTTTTTAGATGGAGTCTCGCTCTGTCACCTAGGCTGGAGTGCAGTGGTGTGGTCTCGGCTCACTGCAGCCTCCGCCTCCTGGATTCAAGCAATTCTCCTGCCTCAGCCTCCTGAGTAGCTGGGACTGCAGGCGCTCCCGCCACTATACCTGGCTAATTTTTTGTATTTTTAGTAGAGATGCGGTTTCACCATGTTGGTCAGGTTGGTCTTGAACTCCTGACATCAAGTGATCCGCCCGCCTCGGCTTCCCAAAGTGCTAGGATTAGAGGCATGAGCCACCGCTCCAGGCCCATCCAGGATTTCTAAAGCATGTTCCCTAGGAGCAAGGAAATGTTCTTCAGTCAAATAAGTTTGGGTTTTCAGCTTACTATATCCCTCAGGTAGAAGTTTGCAAATGCACATTAGTATTCTAAAGACTAAGGAGTAGAAGAAACTTGTTTAACTTTGTTCAGCTATGTATTACCCCAGTTTTTTCTGAGATGGAGTTTTGCTCTTGTTGCCCAGGCTGGAGTGCAGTGGTGCCATCTTGGCTAACTGCAACCTCTGCCTTCCAGATTCAAACAATTCTCCTGCCTCAGGCTCCTGAGTAGCTGGGATTACAGGCATGCACCACCATGTCTGGCTAATTTTTGTATTTTTAGTAGAGATGGGATTTCACCATGTTGGCCAGGCTGGTCTCAAACTCCTGACCTCAGGTGATCCACCTGCCTCGACCTCTCAAAGTACTAGGATTACAGGCATGAGCCACTGTGCCTGGCTGTATTACCCAAACTTATTTGGTTGTGGAACCCCTTTTTTCCACATAGGACTTAGTAATTAACACCTTTTACTGATGTAGGTCAACTTTTATCTGTTTTTTGAAGTCTCACCCTCACCATATCCAAGACTATTTGAACTCTTAGATGATAGGTCCTGATTACTTCCTGAAGGTGCTCGTTCTGCACATTATTAGAATTTTAGCAGTATTATTTCTTTTTATATTTAGCCAAAAATCTAGCTTTTCCTCTAGTATATATCCTTTTGCTCTTTTACTCTTTAAAATTACACGGAATAATCACTGTTAATATCTAAAGATGACAAGACAATATCCTGTCTCCCCTAGCATAGTGATTAAATTACAGGCTCCAGAGTCAAACTGGGTTCAAATTTAATTCTCCTTTCACTTTGTGATCTTGGGCAAATTAATAACTTCTTTGAGTCTCAGTTTTCTCACCTGTAAAATGGGACTAACAATAATACATCAGTGGGTTAAATGAAGTGATACACATAAAGAGCTAATTACGTAGTATATTGGTTCAAGTCTCCTGGGAAGGAGACGTTGAAATGGATATAGTAGTGCAAGAGGTTTTATGGAGTGGAATGCCTGTGAAAGGAAATGGGGAGAAAGCAGAATTGGCTAGGGAGAGCCTCAATCTGTGATGCAGATCTGAAAAAATCTCAGTCAACCTAACTGGGAACTTCAGAGCACATATTGCCTGTTAGAGGAGTCCTGCATGGGCAGAAGTGGCCAGATTTTAGTACACCCACCATGTTTAGTCACCAGCTAGAGCTGCCCAAGGAGAGCATGGTCATGACTGGGAAGCTGAGATGAATTCTGGACATGCTGCAGCTGGAGGCTGTTAGCTATCCAAACTCCTTGTACCTGAATGGCAATTCTTTTTTGAAGGAAGTGACTGCTACAGTCCATTTCTTGTGATGCACAGATCCATGTCTTCACAGTTTCTGAGAGCAGCTCCTCCAAGGGAGGAAATGTAGAAAGACATTAGTGAGACAGGCTTCAGGCTCATCACTGTAGCTGGTCTCAGAGCCACAAGGTTCTAGAGCCATCTCCACTATGTAGTCTAAATTGCCCTTGCCCTCAGCTATCATTTCTGCTGGTGTTAGTTGTTTACCTAGTGGTATGACCCAAACCCTCATTTCTGAGAGTCTGAGAACCATACCTTTCTCAGACTGGAGTGATTGCGTTTGTCCATTCATAGTCACAACTGGGCAGGGAGCATTAAGTGGTATCCTAGGGGATCATCTAAGTCCCACACATGTTCCTTCTTGTTCCCTTTGTGTAACAGCAGCCCTACTTCCTCCTGAGGATGAGGGTTAATTTATCTTGCCAAGATGGGCATTCCTCTTACTGCTTTCTAGTCCTTGGACACAAGGAACACCCAATATTCAAGCTGCAGCTGTAACTTGTAGTTCATTGTGACCTTTGACTGTGTCTCCTGGCAAAAGTGTGCCCGTTTTGGGTACCAGGACTTCTAACGCCATAGAGCCCCCACATTGCAGAGATAGCAGGCACAAAGTAGATCATTGGGAATGATGGCAGGGGCTGTTTCTCTTTTCAGTTCTTGGTTCTCAGACCCATGTATTATTCTTACTGGGAACCTAGCTCTAAATCAGTGCATGTACTGCATACAAGAGGGTAGCACACCATTTTTGTCTCTGATCTAATACATTAGCTGTACCTTCAGCAGGCCATTCCAATACTCTGTAAGACTGGGTCCTTTTGTATGGAGCTGTTATGGATATAAGTACTGGAGCTCATGGTTATGGGCCTACTGCCGCAAATCTTTCACTGTGAAGTGATTTGCTTGGCTGGATTCCATGTCTGTTGATTAAGCACTGTGTAAGTCCATGTTTAGTGGTACTGGCTAGGTCTCTGTGGACAGGAAAGGCAAATCTATACCTGGAATAAGTGTCTAATCCTGTAAAGATCAATCATTGGCCCATCCAAGATGGAAGAGGCACAGTGTAGTCAGCTTGCCCCTTAATAGTCTGTTGGTCTGCCTGAGGCATAATGCTATATGGGGGCTTGGTGTTGGTCTTTGTTGCTCATAGGTTGGATGTTCAGAGTTGGCCTTGGTAAATGGGAGTCCATGTCTCCTTCTCTGCTTCCATCTCTATTTCTGCCACAGTGACCTCTCCATTTATGTCCCCATCTTGCCACCTCTGGGTGACCGATGTCAGCTAGTTGAGTCATTTTGTCTCCTTGGCTGTTCATTGGCTCTTCTGTATTGGATACCTTCTGGTGGGCGTTAACACATGAAACAAAGATTTTCATACGTTTCGTCCACTCCCATATGTTCATTCATTTGCCTTCACTCATACCTCTTGCTCTTGTCCCTCTCTTTAAAGGCCTCTAACCAGTTGGCCAGTCTATTTGCCATTGCCCATAAGTTTATATATTCTCACCCCAGGCCACTTTCCTTTCTGCATAAAATTCATAACCAGGTGCACTACTCAAAGTTCTATCTGTTAAGAAGAGTTTCCCTTTTCATTGTCAAGGTCACACCTAAGTGTAGCTGTAATGAACTTGTTTTTTTCAGTTTGCATTCACATACGGAGCTGACCTACTTATAAGCAAAACTTTGGCTTTTTTCTCCTTCTTAAGTGGGTCATGTAGGATACACCAAACAGCTATAGATGTGAACTGAGGAAGGGGTGCTTTTGTGGTGGGTGCCAGGGAAGTCTTGGCTGCCCACTTATAGCAGTCTCCTTGTGCCCTTTGGTTTTGTTTCATTTTGATCCTTGATATGCCATTCCTATCTTATAATGGATTGCTGCTGTGCTCACGTGGCTTTATGACCTGGCAAGTCTAGTGAATGCAGCTTATTATGGAAAGTCTGGACACATGGTGCCCAGTGATGAAGCATTCTATCTCTTAACAGGACACAGTTGCACACCAGAACCTGTTTTTCTAATAGCATGGCTTTCCTGCAGAACTCTAGGGCCTGCATTTTGATTCTGTTCCTTGCTATAAACTCTACACTACATCTTTTCCCACCATTGGTACTTTGAACAGCATATGTATTGCTTGCACTACAGCCTGGACTTGCTGCAGAGTTGTTGCCCCTACTCAAAACTGGCAGCCTTTCATGTCAACCAGTATACGGGCCACAGCGGTATTCCTGTGTATAGAATGTGTTACTTCTAGAATCTAAAGGAGCCTACTAGACATTGTGTTTCCTTTTTTGTAGTCGGGGATGCAAGATGCAGCAATTTGTCTTTTGCTTTGGAGGGGATGTGTTGGCATGATTGCGACCAGTGGACTCTTAAAACTTCACTGAAATGGTAGATGCCTGAATATTTGTAGGGTTTATCTTTACCCTCTTTGGAACACATGTCCCTCACCAAGCCCTTCACTATGCTACCCACCTCTTGCTCATCTTACAAGATCAACATGTATCACTGACATAATGGATCTATGTGCTGTTTTGAGTCCAGATCTCTGCAGACTGTATTATGATAGAGTGAAGTTAACAGCCTCGAAGCAAAACCATGAATGCATTTTATTGTTTGTTCCACATGAAAGTGAACGGTTTCTGATCCTCTTTTCTGATTAGGATAGAAAGGAACTTATTTGCCATACAAATGGCTGCATGCCATGTACCCAAAGCTATATTTATCTGCTGTAACAAACATACTGCATCTAGCATGGCAATGTGGTCATGGTTGCTACTTGTTTGAGTTTGTGGTATATCCAGCTGGTTCCTGTAGGGGCCAGACTTTTGAATTAAATAGATATATTTAGGTACTACTGCCCTTGAATCTTTGAGATCCTTAAAGGTGACACTAATCGTTGCCATTCCCTTTACCTCTCCCCCGTACACAATTTCGGTTTTGATTATACCCAGGGGATGGGTATTTTCCTTTCTCCACTTTATAGTTGCCTGAGTAAATGACCATAGGTTCCTTTGAGGATGGACTTGGGAGTAATTTTACATATGTATATGTGAGTCTAGATCTGAAAACTGGCCCAGGTTCAGGAACTGGGAAAGGGATGGTAGGTTTTTATTGGTGCAATCACCTTCAGCCTCCTGCTTATCCAATTCTTGCCTTGTTTTGATTATATACATTAAGCAGCAATGATTTTGACTACCTGTTTTTTTCCTTATGGCATCATATTCTGTTTTTTTTCCTTTTTTTCTTTTCTTTTTTTTTTTTTTGAGATAGAGTCTTACTCTGTTGCCCAGGCGGTAGTACAGTGGTGTGGTCTTGGCTCACTGCAACCTCCACCTCCCGGGTTCAAGTGATTCTCCTGCCTCAGCCTCCTGAGTAGTTGGGATGACAGGTGCCCACCACCACACCTGGCTAATTTTTGTATTTTCAGTAGAGACGGGGTTTTCATTATGTTGGCCAGACTGGTCTTGAACTCCTGACCTTAGGTGATCCACCCACCTCAGCCTCCCAGAGTATGCTGGGATTACAGGCATGAGCCACCGTGCCCAACATGCACCATATTCTCTTAACTATCTCCATAGCTCCCTGAAAGTTAAGTCTTATTGGCTGTCTTTCGACATGAATCATAATGGCAACGGTTCACTAGCTTCTGGTGTTTAAGTGCCACCACCTGTCCCCTATTGCTCTCAATGAGCCTTTCCTTTAGAGGAGTGCCACCACTGAGCTTCTTAGTGATGCTGGTGCCTCTCTCATCAGTATATTCCTGATGGCTTTGATAATGGTCTTCTCTCCTCACATGATATACACAACTCTATCATATCCACTTTCTTGAGCCTTTTAATCCTGTCCACTGCTCTCTGCTATGTCAATTCAGTCATTTCACCCTCAATTAGTTTGAGCCATCATTTTCTCCAGACTCCTAGGAGCCATCAAGTTTACACCATCTCCCAGGTCCCTGCCACACTGTTATTTCTCATATCCTGAGACAGCCCCCCTTTCAACCAGTAAACGTGACCTTAGTCTAATGTCGCTTCTTTCTTGATTAAGCACCTTGAAAATCTAGCACTGTGGTTTATGCCAGTCCTGCTCGTTTACTTACACTGGCTAATTCTTGCCATTCTTTTGGGAATTATAGTCTCCGTTCTCCCTTATCAGGTCCAAGATGTCCTTGGCAGGGTTAGCACTAGCTATTATCATGGCATCCAAGAATGCAGATAGGGACAGATCCTTAGGGAGCCCCTGTGTTGCCTTGCAGGTGACAGACCTCTGAAGTGTGCTTCTGCACAGCAGGGAGTGCTAACTCATCCCTGAGTTCAAAGGACTTGGAAATGACAATCTTTGGGGGCAACCATCTATCCCTAACCTGTCTATCAGGCCTCTGGGTTTTCTAAACCAGGATCCTGACCTTGGCATAATAAGCCTGCCTTGGCTGAGCATTCAGTCATCGTGAAGCAGTGGTCTGTAGCCATCCAGAGTTTGTTCTTCATCTTTTACTGCCTTCCATGGTAGGCGATAAGGACCTGTTTGTGAGCTATAAAAGAGCCCTCTGGCCTTCACACTTAGTTTTCAGTTGTTTGTTAGCTGCTTTCTAGGGAGCCAGGGCAGTCTAACAGCTAGCCAACTCTATTGTTCTTGTATGTTTTGTGTTCCCCTTCCCAAATATCTGAATCTTTATACCAGTTTGAGTGTTCCTCTCTGGGAACATTCTTCCAGGTCACAACTTGTGTGTTAACAGTTGGGCCACCAGCTTGTGTCAGGGCCTCTCATGCCTCACGTACTACCTGGGATGAGATCTTCATTGTCAGTCAGGCAGTAAGTTACCTAGTTGCTAAGCCCTGTCTTACCTCCTGCTTTCTCAGTCAATTTCTGGTACCAGCTGTGCCAGTTTGAGTCCTTCAGGAAGCAGCTGCTGAGACAGGAATATAAGAGATACATGAGGTAGGAGAGGACTTCTGTGAAAGGAAGGGGAGAGGGGGCACAATTGTCAGGGAGAGTCTCAGAGTGAGATGCAGGTCTGACAGAGTTTCAGACAACACAGTGAAGACTCGAACAAAAATTGTTCATTAGAGGAGTCCTGCATTGGACAGAAATGGCCAGGCCTTAGTGCCTATGTTATGAGCAGTCATTGGGTGGGGCTGCCCAGGAAGAGTGTGACTTCAGCTTGAAAGCTGGGCATCCTGAAGGGACTGCAGTAGGAGGCTGTCAGCTAACTGTGCATCTAGAAGCTTGTTGGAAAGTTACTTCATAAAGGTTGATATCCGTGACATACCTCCATGGCTGCCACACGTAATAAGCAAATGTTAGGTATTATTGTTAGGATGATTTTGATGACGTTTTTCTTTTTTCTTTTTTTTTTTTTGAGATGTAGTCTCACTCTGTCGCCCAGGCTGGAGTGCAGTGGTGCCATCTCGACTCACTGAAAGCTCCACCTCCCAGGTTCACGCTTTTCTCCTGCCTCAGCCTTCCGAGTAACTGGGACTACAGGAGCCTGCCACCACGTCCACTAATTTTTTTGTATTTTTAGTAGAGTCGGGGTTTCACCATGTTAGCCAGGATGGCCTTGATCTCCTGACCTCTTGATCCGCCCGCCTCAGCCTCCCAAAGTGCTAGGATTACAGGTGTGAGCCACTGCGCCCAGCCAGAGTTTTAACAGGTGTATTTTAAATACATGTTTTATAGGAATCCACAAGTTTTTCATCCCTAAAAAATGACTTAATTTTTACAGCTCAAAAATTCCATTCTTCAAAAGAAACGTCCAAGTGTTCTCTTTTACAGCTTCAAATTTTCTTTCTTTTTTTTTTTTTTGAGACGGAGTCTGGCTCTGTCGCCCAGGCTGGAGTGCGGTGGCCAGATCTCAGCTCACTGCAAGCTCCGCCTCCCAGGTTTACGCCATTCTCCTGCCTCCGCCTCCCAAGTAGCTGGGACTACAGGCGCCCGCCTCGTCGCCCGGCTAGTTTTTTTTTTGTATTCTTTAGTAGAGACGAGGTTTCACCGTATTAGCCAGGATGGTCTCGATCTCCTGACCTTGTGATCCGCCCGCCTCGGCCTCCCAAAGTGCTAGGATTACAGGCGTGAGCCACCGCACCCGGCCTGCTTCAAATTTTCTGCATTTAACTACTTGACTGTAAAAGAGCTGTAAAAGAAAACATGACATGACTGAACTACTTCGTGTGTTACTGTCTTCCTCAAAAGAAAGTTTAAAAAGGAGTTCTTCCTAAATGCGGATCTCTAATACAATATCTAACACAAAAGAAGCTTTAAAAAGATAATTTCTTACTTGATTAGCTAGGAGTTTTTCTTAGTAAAAGCAAAAAAAGAAAATTTACAAAGCATAGCACTAGGGTTCCTTTTCTACTCAAGATGTTTACTCAAAATGACAATAGTTACATCTTTAGGAGTATAACGTAGATACTAAATAAACCAATTTTTTTTTTTTTTTTAAAGAGTAGGAAGAATCAGAAGCTTGGGGAAATCCAGAATTAAGAAAAAAGAGAGAGATAGAAAAAAGAAAATAAAGAGGAAAAAAACGTCCTTCATTGCAACCATTTCATTGTCAATAGTGTCTTGGGCTGTAGGAATGAGATCTTGATTGTGATCTGTATTGACTATAATAAGGAGAAGGTGATTATCTTCTGTACTGGTAATCATAGTCTTCATGTCTGTCATATCCACTATCATACCTGCTATCATAGTGAGAATCGCAACGTCTGCCACCATCTTCACTGCCACCTTTACCACCACCTCCACCACCACCACTGAGTTGTTCTCCCCATGTAGATGCCCAGTGTAGGTATGTGTCTTCTCTTGGTAATATAATAATCCACCTGAATTTCTTCTATCATCCAGCTCCTTTCTATTTGCCCTTACCATAGCCTCCTTTGAGTCATCTATTCTCTCAAAATATACAAACAAATCCTCGAGATCACCCAGTTTGTTGATTTTAAACCACATTGGCACCATTCAAAGGTCCATATCGAGAACATACTTCACGAAGATCTCTCTCTCTTATGTACAAACTAAGGCCAGACACTCCAAGGCAAGTGTTGGCATCTGAATTTGCCCTTCTGCCAGTATGTCTTCTGTGGTTAGACATTGGAGAATGACTTCGGTTCCTTCGCTGCCAGTATTCTGGTGTATATGATCTACTTCAAGATCGTCTCCTGTGAGAGAGAGTGGGATCTGGATCGAGTGTATAACGTCGATGAGAATGCCTCCTTGACCTCAACGTTGATTTTGATCTTGATAGAGAATGGGATTCAGAGTGTTTGGAAATACTCAAAGGACTGCGAGATCCTGACCGTCTCTCCAATTTTACGTGAGCAGGAGTTCCTGTTGGAGATTTTGACTGAGAGTGAGACTCATTTACTTAATCTAGGACCCATTTATTCTTCCAGATTCTTTTAATTCTACTTCACTCTTGCTTTCTACTTCTCTTTATTCTTGAGTTTTTCGCTTTTTGTACTTTGTGTACTCTTCCCTAATTCAAACAATTCAAAATAGCCTTAAAAAAATTCAAGTGCTTCTATCCAACCAATCTTCTGTTCAATTTTTCCCCCATTCAATTTTAACTTTCTGATCTGTAATACTTTACATTAGCCTTCTTTTATCTTGATTTATCTTCCACATTCTTGGAAAAAGCTCTTCAATTTCTTCATGAACATTATGCCCTTGAAGTTGTTCTTCTCTACATCACTTATGTCAATGAGGCGCTCCCCAGAACTAAATAAGAGACAAGTCTTGGCTCGAGGGCTGATGGCCTAATCAACCCACTGACCGAACTGTGGGAGAGAGGAAAAAGTTGGCGACAACGGCCGCTCCACTCCACTCCCACCTTTGCAGGCTCCAGCAAAATGGTGCTGACCTATTTTATTTTTATTTATTAATTTTCTTTTAGTTTAGGTCTGTTAGAGATGATTTAGTGTAGTATGCTAATATTCTAATTTGGTTAGATCTTTCGAATACTGATTCTTTGATCCAGCAGATTCAGCTGTCATAATTTTCTTTATCTCCATCACATATTTCATTGTACCATAAATGGCCACATCCAAATCATTAATAAAAATGTTAAACAGGACCAGGTGTGGTGGCTCACATCTGTAATCCCAGCACTTTGGGAGGATCAGTTGAGCCCAGGAGTTCAAGTCCAGTGTGGGCAACGTAGTGAGACTTCATCTAAATTATTTTTTAAAAAATGTTAAATAGGATAAGTCCAAGAAGCAAGCTGTAGGCCATGCCATTTGCAATGTGCCTTCAGATGGATAGATATTTATGGTCAACACTGTTCAGCCTGTTAGAAATTGACCATATTGAATATGACCCACATTTCTACTTTTTTTTTTTTTTTTTTTTAAGACAGAGTCTCACTGTTGCCCAGGCTGGAGCGTAGTGGCTCAATCACTGCTCACTGCAACCCCCACCTCCTAGGCTCAAGCCATCTTGCCACCTCAGTCTCCCCAGTAGCTGGGACTATCGGTGCACACCACCACACCCAGCTAATTTTGTTGGTATTTTTTTTGTAGAGATGGATTTTCACCATGTTGCCAGACTGAATTTCTACATTTATTGCTTAAGACGCCATGAGTATGTATCTTTTTTTTTTTTTTTAGATGGAGTAGCATTCTGTAGCCCAGGCTGGAGTACAGTGGCACGATCTCGGCTCACTGCAGCCTCCACCTCCCAGGTTCAAGTGATTCTGCTGCCTTAGCCTCCCAAGTAGCTGGGATTACAGGCATGCACCACCATGTCCAGCTAATTTTTGTATTTTTAGTAGAGATGGGGTTTTACCACGTTGGCCAGGCTGGTCTTGAACTCCTGACCTCCAGTGATCCGCCCGTCTCAGCCTCCCAGAGTGTTGAGATTACAGGCATGAACCACTGGCCCAGCCGACAATGAGTATATATCTTTATATATCTATCTGCTCTGCCTGTCTGTCTGCGCCCAGCTGACAATGAGTATATATCTTTATTTTTTTTTATTTTTTTTTTTTTTTGAGACGGAGTCTCGCTCTGTCACCCAGGCTGGAGTGCTGTGGCCGGATCTCAGCTCACTGCAAGCTCCACCTCCCGGGTTCATGCCATTCTCCTGCCTCAGCCTCCCGAGTAGCTGGGACTACAGGCGCTGCCACCTCGCCCGGCTAGTTTTTTGTATTTTTAGTAGAGACGGGGTTTCACCATGTTAGCCAGGATGGTCTTGATCTCCTGACCTCGTGATCCGCCCGTCTCGGCCTCCCAAAGTGCTGGGATTACAGGCTTGAGCCACCGCGCCCGGCATGAGTATATATCTTTATACATCTGTCTATCTGTTCGTCCGTCCATCCATCCATCCATCCATCTATCCTTTGCAGATACTCACCAGACCAAGGCTAACAAGGCATTGAAGCAGAAAAGGAAATGAAGCTATTTGGCTGTAGATGATTGCTGCTTTCCCTTCTAAGTAAGTGCTTGCTTTTGGCTTTTATCTGCCAGTAATCAGCTGGGTGATCTTGGAAAAATGACTCAGCCTTTCAGGATTTGAGAGTCTTAGCAATAAAATAATATGATTGGGAAGTTTGTAGAGACAAAGCAGAATGGTGGCTGTCAGAAGCTGTGGGGAAGGGGAAATGGGGAATCACTGTTTATTAGGTAGAGAGTTTCAGTTTGGGGAGATGAAAAAGTTCTGAAGATGGATGGAGGTGGTGGTTGCACAACGGTGTGGACATATTTAATGCCACGAAATCGCACACTTTTAAAAATAGCTAAAACGGTAAATATGTATATTTTACCACAATAGAAAAAAGAAATCCAGAAAATAAATTAAGAGTAGGCTGGTATTGGATAATAGTAACAATAATGTTAAGGAACTACTGCCTGTCTTGTTTTTAATTATATAAATATAATAAAAAACTCTTATCAGGCTTAATGGTGAAATACTGAAAGAATTTTTATTTAAGTCAGAAACAAAAGAAAATGTCCACCTTCACCATTTTCAGAGGAACTATCAGTGTAATTAGACAAGAAAGAAAGATCATTAGAAAAAGGCAAGCGATTTGGTGGAGGGGCCTCATTGAGATCTTTCAATATGAATTAGAGAAATGAAGGGGAAGGATAATGGGACCCCTGAACAGTCTGTGAGAGAGTGTTGTGTGTGTACCTGCATGTGTACATGCGTGTGTGTGTGTAGAAGGGAACAGAATAAATCAGTTGAGACCTGGGGAAAAATATGATTGAATTACGTGGCCTGCAGAATCACCATTGAGAATAGGTAAATGGGAGATAGAAGGCAAGTTTATGGAATGTGTGTATCTGAACTTTCCTATATGCTGCTTCAATCAGAGCACTTTCCTGTGAGCTCCTATTGGGATTCTGCACTTAATAGAGGTTTTGCTGTTAAGAGTTTAGAACCATTTGGCTTAGAACTCTGGATTCTTCTGACGGAAAAGTTTACTATTTCAGGTTGATTTCAATAGTTAGTGGTCAGCATAGTTCCTAGAACATAGCAAAGTGATTGAAATTGTCAGAACAATCATTGAAGAGATGGGCATATAAATAATAATAGCAAACTTTGTCTTCTAGACTGTGTCATCAATTATTGGAGGATTGGAATCATACCTTGTATCCTACTTAGCTCCTCTTCTTTGAATTTCCTTCTGCTATTCGTGTTCTGTTTTAATGCCCTCTTTTCTTTGAAGTACAATAGTTATGTGGAAAAAGGGGTGAGTTTGCATACTGTCACACTTTAGTATGCAGTAGAAGTGCCTTCTTCATATTTCCATTTTGTCACACAGAATATTAAAAAGACTTTTCTCAAGAGTTGAGATTTAACAAAGTTAATAATTTTTATTGCTTCATCAATCAAGTGAAACTGACATTTTAGAACAATTGAGAGTGCATGGCAGTGAAGAATAAGACTACCAGTATAGTTTGGTGTTGCTGCCTTGATTGGTGCTAAGGTGCAAGCAGTCCTACCCATCATTGCTATTGCACTTTTACACCAGTTGTCAGCATGGTGAAAAGGGCATACATACTAAGATGTGGATTCCCGTGAGTCTGTGGAGTACACTTTGAGAATCACTGGAGTAATCTGAACTCATCCCATTTTTTCTTTGAATGTTGCAACGTGAACTTTACCTCATAAGATTACCTAGCCTGTTTAAAAGTTTTTATAAATTCAACAACCTGGTTAGATAAACTATTGAGTGTTTAACTGACCTAATCATTTAAAAATGTTTTAATAATACAGTGCTTAATCTGTACCCTTCATGATTTTTCATCTGAACACTTTATTGTTTGCTCATACATACTAATTCTACCCTGATGATTAAAAAAAAAAGTTTTAGGCTGGGTGCGGTAGCTCATGCCTGTAATCCCAGTGTGAGGAGGCCAAGGTGGGAACATTGCTTGAGACCAGGGATTCAAGACCAGCCTGGACAACATCTGGTCCCATCTCTACAAAAAACAAAGAAGTCAGACATGGTAATACGCACCTGTAGTCCCAGCTGGAGGCTGAGGTGGGAGGATCACCCCAGCCTGGGGAGGTCAGGGCTGCAGTAGCTGTGATAATGCCATTGCACTCCAGCTTGGGTGACACCAGATCTTAAGAAAAGAAAAAAAAAGTTTTAAGGCTTGCATTTCACACTTTTTACTCTGAACAAATCTTTTTAAAAAAATGTAGCAATTGATCTTTATAAAAAATAATTCCCTTTAGCTTAAGAAAAATTATGTATTAAATATGATTCCAATATAATTAAAAACATTTTTCAAAAGGAGTCATAAAAAAAAAGTCTGCTTTATTAAAGTTACAGATTAATAGAAACACATGATATCAGTAAGAACTCTGCCATTGTCAGGATTGCTATAATTTAGGCCTCTTGTTTCTAAGTCCTCAGGCTGCTGCAGTTGCTCTGTGCATCCCATTACATAGCTCACCTTTTGTTTCCTGTTGAAGATAAAATGAGGCATAGGATGTGCAATGATCTAATGTTAGGTGCTTCCTTGACCTCATCAATCTTGGTGGATAAATAAAAATACGTTTTAAGCTTTGAAGCATAATTTCAAGCACTTGATAGTGTTTCAGTAGTAGTCTTGGTAAGTGGCAGAAGCCAGTGATTTGGCCTGCCTTGGATGGATAAATGAAACTGCAGGTTGCCATGAAGACCCGTCTCACTTAGAGCTCATGAGATACATATGAATCCTTACCTTGGTCATGTTCTAGAGGTGAATATTAGCATAGATCTAAAAATAACCTACCCTTTTACCCTGAGAAATGATGCCACAGTCACTTGTAGAGTACAAAAACATATAAAAATCTTGCCACATGTTGGTTACAGGACACCCACTTCTCAGAAGCACCTCATCAGAAAGCCCATACGAATCATCAACTGTCAGTCCTTTAATTTTGATGTGAAACCAATAAAGAGTACAGTAATACTTTTGATTCTGCATATCCAAACAAAGTCACAGCAACAAGCAGATGAACTAAAGATAACTTTAAGAGAGGCTTTATGATACCAGGTCCAAAGCATTGACCTCTCAGCATGCAGACAGCAAAATCACAGTTGATCTTTGGAACATTCAGATCCTGTGAGATGCTTGCAGCAAAAATCTTTGTTTCTGTAGCTTTTTGGAGAAGAGGAAAATAGATTTAGGATTAGTGAAATATTTTCAGCAGGCTCTTGAAAGGAGTTAGAAGTAAGTTGCATTATAGTATTACATGCATTTGGCATTGTGTAGATCATAGAGTGGTTTCTGTGTGAAATTTGGGGCTTTCTTAGGAGTGAGAAGGGACTGCTTTCATTTAGTATACTCCTTATTTAAGAAAACTCATTAAAATCTGTCATAAAGCAAATTTGAAAATATAAACAAGTTTGTGTTACAGATTAGATTCCTCTTCTTCCTCCTCTTCTTCTTCCTTCTTCCTTCTTCCTCTTCCTCTTCCTCTCTCTCTTTGTCATCTAGACTGGAGTGCAATGGTGTGATCTCAGCTCACTGCAACCTCCGCTGCTCAGGTTCAAGCAGTTGTCCCATTTCAGCCTCCTGAGTTGCTGGCACTACAGGCGCATGCCACCACAACCAGCTAGATTTTGTATTTTCAGTAGAGACAGGGTTTCACCCTGTTGGTCAGCTGGTCTTGAACTCCTGACCTCAGGTGATCCGCCTGCCTTGGCTTCCTAAAGTGCTAAGATTACATGCGTGAGCCACTATGCTTGCCCCCCCCCCCTTTTTTTTTTTTTTAGCAACAGGGTCTTGCTCTGTAGCCCAGGCTGGAGTGCAGTGGCTCAATTGTGGCTCACTGTGGCCTTGACCCCAAGCTCAAACAAGCCTCCCATCTAAGCCTCCCAAATAGCTGGGACCACAGGGACACACCACCATGCCTGGCTAATTTTTACTATTTTGTAGAGACAAGGTCTTCCTATGTTGTCCAGGCTGGTCTCGAACTCCTGGGATCAAGCAATACTCCTTCTCAGCCCCCTCAGAGTACTAGGATTACAGGTGTGAGCTACCACACCTAGCCAGATTAGATTCTTTAAAAGCAAATTCTAGATGAGGCATCAGGCTTCTTTTAATGTATTGAAATTTTGCTGTATTGATTTTTGCTGGAAATAAGTGACAGTTGGCCAACCCTAATCTGACCCCCCTGGAAACTCCTTCATCATCTGCTACTCTTTGCCTCCTTTAATCTGTGCTTTGTTCTTGCTGTCCCTCTGTTTTTAAGTACCTTCCTCTGAATTCTCAAGATTGCTCCCTGACTTCCAGATCAGTGAGACTTTCTCTGGCTGCCTTATTATGACCCCCAGCCGAGTGCTGTGACTCAGGCCTATAATCCTAGCACTTTGAGAGGCAGAGGCAGGCAGATTGCTTGAGCCCAGGAGTTTGAGACCAGCATGGGTAACATGGTAAAACCCAATCTCTACAAAAAATAGAAAAAACTAGCCAGGCGTGGTGGTACACGCCTGTACTCCCAGCTTGGGAGGCTGAGATGTGAGGTTCACCTAAGCCTAGGCGGTCAAGGCTTCCGTGAGCCATGATTATGCCACTGCTTTCCAGCCTGGGTGACAGAGCGAGACACTGTCTGAATAAAATAAAATAAATTTATAACCTTCAAATTTTCCTTTCCCTTTCTTTATTTTTCATCTTAACACATCATCTAGCATATCATATATTTTACGTTTATCTTGTTTATCATTCATTTCCATCCATTAGAATGTAATCTCTGAGGTCTCGGGTTTTGCCTGTTTACTTGCTGTTTCATCTCCAGTGCTTACACTCAAATTCAACAACCTTGTTAGATAAACTCCACTGAGTGTTTAACTGACTTAATTATTTTAAAATGTTATAATAATAGAGGGCTTAATCTGTACCATTGATTGTTCAAGTAACACAGTATCCAGGTGCTCAAGTATTGGTTGAGTGAATATTTATAAAAATATGAATTATGTGGAGATTTTTATTGTAATTATGTTGTAATGAGATTTGACCCCAAAACTTGCTATTATGGAGTATTTGTACCCTAACTCCTTGCTGTCGTCTTATTGTCAACTTGATCTAGGCCTATAGTAAGCTAATATATTTTTTGAATGGATTCGTCAATCAGTAAACCTCAATTGTTTCCTGCAGAAATATATTTTTGTTATATGATGTAACAGTTATATACATTGAAACAGCCAATAATTCGTTTTGACCTTTTCCAGATTTTGAAAAATTTTATTGCTGTTTTTAAAAAAATTCTTCCTATCCTTGTTTAATATTCAGTTCAAAGCTTTTTGGGACGTCTTGTCAGATAATTCTAAGCTATAATAATTGTTTCCTCTTAGTTTTTACAACATTAATTTATGAACATACTATTATTTGTAAATCCATTGCACCATTTATTCATTTAACAATACTTATTGACCTGTTTACTCTAATTTGCTGGCATATGGTTGCTCATAGTAGCCACTCATGATCCTTTGAATTTCTGTGGTATCAGTAATAATGTCTCCTTTTTCATCTCTGTTTTCGTTTGAGTCTTCTCTCTTTTTTTCTTAGTTTGGCTAAAGGTTTGTCAATTTTATTTATCTTTTCAAAGAAACTGACATTTGTTTCATTGCTCTTTTGTATTGTTTTCATTTCAAATTCATTTCTTTCTTTTTTCCTTTTTTTAATTTTCAAATTCATTTATTCTCTGATCTTTATTACTTCTAATTTTGGGTTTGGTTTACTCTTGCTTTTCTAGTTATTTAAGATTCATCATTAGGTTATTTATTTGAAGGTTTTTCTTTTTTGATGTAGGCACTTATAGCTATAAATTTCCCTCTTAGTACTGCTTTTGCTGTATCCCATAGGTTTTGCCATGTTGTGTTTTCATTATTATTTGTTTCAATAAAATGTTCAATTTCCTTACTGGCCATTCAGGAGTATATTGTTTAATTTCCATGTGTTTATATAGTTTCCGAAATTCCTCTTGTTATTGATGTGTAATTTTATTCCCTTGTGGTCAGAGAAGATGCCTGATATCATTTCCATGTTTTTTGAATGTTTTAAGGCTTGTTTGTCACCTAACATATGGTCTCTGCTTGAGAACGATCCACATGCTGAAGATAAAAATATGTATTCTGCAGTTATTGGATGAAATTTTCTGTAAATATCTATTAGGTCCATGTGTTCTATAGTGCAGATTAAGTCCGATGTGTCTTTTTTTCTTTTTGAGATGGAGTCTCGCTCTTGTCGCCCAGGCTGGAGTGCAATGGCACGATCTCGGCTCACCGCAACATCTGCCTCCCAGGTTTAAGCACTTCTTTTCCTCAGCCTTCCAAGTAGCTGGGATTACACGCGTGAGCCACCACGCCTGGCTAATTTTTATATTTTTTAACAGAAATGAAGTTTCATCATCTTGGCCAGGCTGGTCTTGAACTCCTGACCTCATGATCCACCCGCCTTAGCCTCCCAAAGTGCTGGGATTACAGGCATGAGCCACCGGACCCGGCCCAAGTCCGATGTTTGTTGGTTTTCTGTCTGGGACATCTGTGCAATACATGACCCATGTACTCTCTCAAGACCATGCTTAAGTGCTAGATATAGAAAAAGGAATAAGACATCTGTGCCATCAAGGAATTAGAGGACTAGTTGGGAAGGCAAATATGTAAATGAGTAAATACACCGAATTCTGTGAAGATGATCAATTCCATCTGGAGAGATCAAGGAAAGCTTGACGGAAATGATGACACTTTAGGCTACTTGGGCATATTTGGGCTTTTTTTTTTTTCATTTTTGAGACAGAGTTTCGCTCTGTCACCCAGGCTGGAGTGCAGTGGCGCGATCTTGGCTCACTGTAACCACCTTCCGGGTTCAAGTGATTCTCCTGTTTCAGCCTCCTGAGTAGCTGGGACCACAGGCGCCTGCCACCACACCTGACTAATTTCTGTATTTTTAGTGGAGACAGGGTTTCACTGTATTAGCCAGGCTGGTTGCAAACTCCTGACCTTGTGATCCACCTGCCTCAGCCTCCCAAAGTGCTAGGATTACAGGTGTGAGCCACCTCACCCAGCCTATTTGGGCTTTTAGAAAGATTATTTTGTTGTCTGTGTAGCAGATGGATTGGACAAGGGCCAGAATTGATACAGGGTTATCATTGGGGAAACTATTGAAGAAAACAAAGCCAGGGAAGATAATATAAATTAGAGTAACAACATCTAGAGTGGATAGGAAGGGATGGATTCAAGAGATAATTACTTATTTATGAGACAGAGTCTCGCTCTGTTACCCAGGCTGGAGTGCAGTGGTGTGATCATGGCTCATTGGAGCCTCAACCTTCTGGCCCAAACAATCTTCCTACCTCAGTCTCCTGAGTAGCTGGGACCACAGGCATGTGCCACCATGCCTGGCTGATTTTTTTGTTTTTTGTAGAGGCAGGGTCTCCCTTTGTTGCCCAGGCTGGTCTTGAACTCCTGAGCTCAAGCACTCCTCCCTCTGTGGCCTCCCAAAGTGCTGCAATTACAGATGTGAGCCACTGTGCCTGGCCATGAGAGATATTTAGGGTTTGAATTGTTAGGATTGATTGGTGGGTAGAGTGGTTCTTAAATGTCTGGGTTTGGATGATGGAGTGTATCATTCAGGCTTAGATGAGGAGATGGAGTGCAGAAGACATGCTAGGTGTTAGGGAGTAGTTAAAGCCACAAGGTTGAATGAGATCATCCAGTGAAACCATGTAGAGTGAAGAGAGAAGAGGTCATGAGAGAGAACATGAGACTGGATAAAAGTCACATTTAAGGCTGGGCATGGTGACTTATGCCTGTAATCCCAGCACTTTGGGAGGCTGAGGTGGGCAGATTGCGTGAGGTCAGGAGTTTGAGACCAGCCTGGCTAACATGGTGAAACCTGTCTCTACTAAAAATACAAAAATTAGCTGGGCGTGGTGGTGCACGCCTATAGTCCCAGCTACTTGGGAGGCTGAGGGAGGAGAATCTTTTGAACCCGGGAGGTGGAGGTTGCAGTGAGCTGAGATTGTGCCACTGTGCTCCAACTTACGCAACAGAGCAAGGCTTGTGTCTCAAAAAAAAAAAAAAAAGTCACATTTAAGTGACACAGTGGAATACCAAAGTCCACAAAAGGAGACAGAAAGAAAAGTAGAGGAAAATCAATAGAAAGTATCACATTTTTATAGGAGCAGAGGAGGAGAGTTTTAAAAAGGAATGTTCCTGTGGATAGGCTAAATAAGAAGGATGTAAAGTGTCTATTAGGGGACACAACTGGCTTGAGCGATTGGAAACAAGGTGCAGGACCCCAATGCAGACACTGAATGGAATGACATCTTACACAAAAAGGGCATCTTACCCCCCAAAGAAAGTCTGAAAGAATTGGAAGAGGAGGCAGAAGAGGAGCAGCGCATTGTCCAGCAGTTAGTGATGACAACATAGGAAGATATGACTTTGGAAGAGCTGGAGGATCATGAAGACGAGTTTTATGCAGAGGATGAGCGTGCTATTGAAATGTATAGACGGCAGAGACTGGCTGAGTGGAAAGCAACTAAACTGAATAATAAATTTGGAGAAGTTTTGGAGATCTCAGAGAAGGATTCTGTTCAAGAAGTTATCAAAGCCGGTGAGGGCTTGTGGGTCATCTTGCACCTTTACAAACAAGGAATTCCCCTCTGTGCCCTGATAAATCAGCACCTCAGTGGAGTTGCCAGGAAGTTTCCTGATGTCAAATTTATCAAAGCCATTTCAACAACCTGCATACTCAGTTATCCTGATAGAAATCTGCCCATGATATTTGTTTACCTGGATGGAGATATCAAGGCTCAGTTTATTGGTCCTCTGGTGTTTGGCAGCATGAACCTGAAACTGTTCAGTGAAAACTCTTCTAGTGAAAACTGAATCTGGAGCAATTAAGAGGGACCTGGAGGAAAACCCTAAGAAGCCAATTGAAGATGTATTGCTGTCCTCAGTGCAATGCTCTGTCCCCGTGAAGAGGGACAGTGATTCCGAGGGTCACTGAGGCTGCAGCTGCTATCACATGTCAAACTTTCTTGTGACAAATTGTCTGTATTTTTTAAACAAGGAAAAAGTAAGAATGAATTCTTCTGGTTTTTAGTTTTGTACAAATTATGTTTCAAATCTTTACATTTTGGAAATAATCATTGCTGGAAATTCTGTTAAATATTTTGGAACTCTTTTTAAATTATAGTATTTCCTCTAAAAAGAATTGAAACCAGCTATTGGTGTGGCACATGTCTGTTTTCCTCATTTATATTTTAAGTAAACCATAAAACCTAGTCACTATTTTTTGACGTACAACTATAAAAAAAATTTAGTTTTAAATAAATGTGAATAAATAATAATTTAAAAAAGGTGTCTATTAGGATTGGCAATTAGAAAGTCATTGATGACCTTAGGTAGAGCAGTTTTAGTAGATTGAAAGTAAGAAGATGGGTCAGTAATGTTTTTCTTTTAAAAGAAAGTGGCTGTGAAAGGAAGGTGACAGGCCAGTAATTAGAGGGAAATGTAGGGTTGAAGGAGAGGTTTTAATGTTCGTTATCAAAAGATGTTGAGGATGTTTACAGACCATAAAAGGGAAAGGTTGAAAAGACAGAGGACACAGGCACTTAGAGTATATTGTAAAGTAGGTTGTTTCAAAATTAATTTAGGGTATGTTGGGAAGTAAATGAATCACTTAAGGAGACTATGAATGTTTGGGATATATGTTTGTTGTAACTTATTAGAACAGCAACCACCAACAAATAGAATACTCAAACTCAATTTTAGAAGTCATAGGAAACTAAGAGATTTTCTAGACCAGTTTCTTTATTGAACATGTGAGGAAATTGATAACTGTGTTTGTACTTTTGCCTTTTAAGTTATTAATTTTATTCAGAATTATTTATGTAGTTATTTATTTGTTTTTGAGCTGGAATCTCACTCTGTCCAGCACAGGTTGGAGTACAGTGGTGTGATCTCAGCTCATTGCAACCTCCACCTCCTGGGTTCAAGTAATTCTCCTGTCTCAGCCTCCCGAGTAGCTGGGATTACAGGCACGTGCCACCACACCTGGCTAATTTTTTTTCGTATTTTACTAGAGACAGGATTTCACCATGTTGCCCAGGCTGGTCTCAAACTCCTGAGCTTATGCAGTGCACCAGCTTCGGCCTCCTGAAGTACTAGGATTATAGGCGTGAGCCACTGCGTCCAGCCTCGGCTGTGTCTTTAATGTATAAGCTTGTCAGAGCTTTTCTTTTCTTTTCTTTTCTTTCTTTTTTTTCTTTTTGAGATGGAGTCTTGCTGTGTCGCCCAGGCTGGAGTGCATGTGGCATGATCTCGGCTCACTGCAAGCTTTGCCTCCTAGGTTCACGCCATTCTTCCGCCTCAGCCTCCCAAGTAGCTGGGACTACAGGCGCCCGCCACCACGCCTGGCTAATTTTTGTTTTTGTATTTTTAGTAGAGACAGGGTTTCACTGTGTTAGCCAGGATGGTCTCAATCTCCTGACCTCGTGATCCGTCCACCTTGGCCTCCCAAAGTATTGAGATTATAGGTGTGAACCACCACACCCGGCCGAGCTTTTCTTTTTATAAAAATGATTTTTAAAAGACACAGTAAGGTAGAGTAGGGCTGCAGAGAGGACATCATGGAGTCATGTCGTACATTCACACAACGGTCAGGTGATTTGATATAGTTCACCTTTTTAGCTGGCAGCTTTAAACTAGGTCATTTCGTGGTTCTGTTTGTCCTTTTGGCATTTCTTTAATGACAAGTGTGGATGCCTCCCTGGCATGGTGTTCTTACTACAGTTTGCTTAGGATGGTGTTGGAGAAAGTGTTACTTTTGCCCAAATATTATTTGTAGTATTTTTAAAATAACCAGGTCAGCATGATATTTTTTTGTGACCTACTACTTAAAAAGCTTTCAGGAAAATTATTATTTATGTATTTTTTTTGAGATGGAGTTTCATACTTGTTGCCCATGCTGGAGTGCAGTGGCGTACCTGGCTCACTGCAACCTCTGCCCCCCGGGTTCAAGTGATTCTTCTGTCTCAGCCTCCCAAGTAGCTGGGAGTACAGGTGCTTGCCGCCAAGTCCAGCTAATTTTTTTTTTTTTTGTATTTTTTAGTAGAGATGGGATTTCCTCATGTTGGCCAGGCTGGTCTTGAACTCCTGACCTCAGGTGATCCATCCACCCTGGCCTCCCAAAGTTCTGGGATTACAGGCGTGAGCCACTGCGTCCGGCTGGGAAAATAATTTTGAAGTCAGCCTTTTCCATTTTTGGATGGCTGGAGGTGGGGTCAGGGGGGTCGGGGTGGGGGTGAGTCCTGAATCGGATACTTAATGTAACAGCAAAGAAACAAATTCTTCCTTGACTATCCAGGACGATTATTCCAGATTATCATCCTTTAGATTTAAATAGCTACTAATGTTCAGTGTAAAAGAATTGAGAAACTGAGTGTGGTGACCTGTAATCCCAGCCACTTGGGAGGTTGAGGAGGAGGGATCACTTGAGGCCAGGAGTTAGAGACCAGCCTGGACAACATAGCAAGACCCCATCTCAAAAACAAAACAAATTCTGGGCATGGTGGCTCATGCCTGTAATCCCAGCACTTTGGGAGGATGAGGGGAAGGATTGCTTGAGCTCAGGAGTTCAAGACCAGCCTGGGCAGCATACTGAGACCCTATCTCTAAGCTAAACAAAACAAAAAAAGAATTCATAAAATGTTTTGCAAATCTCATGACCTACAACATTTTTTGTTGATTTGCTTGGAAGTAGAACCTTTGGGTCTGCCTCCGCATTGCAGTACTATCTCCCCACTTGCCAGCACTCATCCCAGGTTTTGCTTTTCTTAAGAGGTGTTCAACAATTTAATACTTGCTAGTTCAGCTTTTTCATTTAAGAGGGAGTAATAATTACACCTTACAGAGTGCTTTCTCTTTTGATTTTCATAACAAATAAAGGGTTGGAACAGATATTTTTATTATCCTCATTTAAGAGGAGAAAAAACAGGTAGAAAGAAGCCAAGCAAGTTTTCTGATACCACACCGTGCTAAAAGATTGTCAGTTCCCATGGAAAGACTTATTCTGACAAAATTATCAATGCTTAGTGTATTTTTATGAAATTAAAAATGAAATTATAAGCCTGGGAAATGTTATTGAGAGATGTCTAAAATTCTATTGCTTAGCTCTGTTAAGTAGTTGTAGAGCATTAGTCCCTAATTA
>NW_012120487.1:5215330-5221098 GCF_000951035.1 Colobus angolensis palliatus
TAGGTATTGAAGGAACATACCTTAAAATAATAAAAGCCATCTATGACCAACCCACAGCCAACCTCATACCGAATGGGCAGAAGCTGGAAGCATTCCCTTGAAAACTGGCACAAGACAAGGATGCCCTTTTTCACTATTCCTTTTCAGCATAGTATTGGAAGTCCTGGCCAGGGCAATCAGGGAAGAGAAAGAAATAAAGGGCAACCAGATAGGAAGAAAAGAAGTAAAACTATCCATGTTGGCAGTTGAGATGATTCTATATCTAGAAAACCTTGGCCCAAAAGCTCCTTCAGCTGATAACTTCAGCAAAGTTTCAGGATACAGAATCAACACAGAAATCCCTAGCATTCCTAGACACCGACAACAGCCAAGCTGAGAGCCAAATTAGAAACGCAATCCCATTCGCAATTGCCACAAAAAGAATAAAATATTAATACCTAGGAATACAGTTAACTGGGGAGGTGAAAGGTCTCTACAATGATAATTAAAAATATTGCTCAAAGAAATCAGAGATGACACAAACAAATGGAAAAACATTCCATGATTATGGATAGGAAGAATCAATATCATTAAAATGGCCATACTGCCCAAAGCAATTTACAGATTCAATGATATTCCTATCAAACTATCAATGGCATGCTACACAGAACTAGAAAAAAAGTATTTTAAAATCCATATGGAACTAAAAATACAAAAAGCCAAGGGCATCCTAAGGAAAAAGAGCAAAGCTGGAGGCATCATGTTACCCTCTCATACTATACTACAGTAACCAAAACAGCATGGTACTAGCAGAAAACAGACATGTAAACCAATGGAACAGAATAGAGAGCCCAGAAATAAGGCCCATACCTACAACCATCTGATCTTCAACAAAGCTGTCAAAAACTAGCAATGGGGAAAGGACTCCCTATTCAATAAATGGTGCTGGGGTAACTGACTAGCCATATGCAGAAGATGGAAGCTGAACCCCTTCTTTATACCATGCACAAAAATCAACTTAAGATGGTTTGAAGACTTAAATGTAAAACTCAAAAGTATAAAAACCCGGAAGACAGCCTAGGCAATACATTTTGGACATAGGAACTGGCAAAGATTTCATGATGAAGACACCAAAAGCAGTTGCAACAAAAGCAAAAATTGAAAAATGGCATGTAATTAAACTTAAGAGTTTCTGCACAGCAAACTACCAACGAAGTAAACAGACAGCCTACAGAATGGGAGAAATTTTTCGCAAAATATGCATCTGACAAAGGTCTGATATCTAGCATCTAAAAGGAGCTTAAACAAATTTACGAGAGAAAAACAACTCCATTAAAAAGTGGGCAAAGGACATGAACACTTTTCAAAAGAAGACATGCATGCAACCAACAAGCATCTGAAGGAAAGCTCACCATCACTGATCATTAGAGAAATGCAAACCAAAACCACAATGAGATACCATCTCACACCAGTCAGAATGCCTATTGTTAAAAAGTCAATTAATAACAGATGCTGGCAAGGTTGTGTAGAGAAGGGAATTCTTATACCCTGTTGGTGGGAGTGTAAATTAGTTCAACTATTACGGAAAACAATTTCTTTCCACAGCGATTCCCTTGTTTTGTGATTCCTCAAAGAGCTAAAAACAGAACTGTCATTTGACCAAGCAATCCCATTACTGGGTATATACCCAGAGGAATATAAATTGTTCTAGCATAAAGATACATGCACGCATATGTTCATTGCAGCAGTATTCACAATAGCAAAGACATGGAATCAACCTAAATGCCCATCAGTGGCAGATTGGATAAAGGAAATGAGGTACGTATACACCATGGAATACTATGGAACCATAAAAAAGAATGAGACTGTGTGCTTTGCAGGAACATGGATGGAGCTGGAGGCCGTTATACTTAGGAAACCAATGCAGGAACAGAAAACCACATACCACATGTTCTTACTTATAAGTGAGAGCTAAATGATGAGAACGCATTGTCACAAAGAGGGGAACAACAGACACTGGGTCCTACTGGAGGGTGGAGGTTGGGAGGAGGGAGAAGATCAAAAAAATAACTCTTAGGTACTAGGCCTTTACCTGGGTGACAAAATAATTTGTACAGTAAACCCCTGTGACATGAGTTTACCTGTATAACAAACTTGCATTTGTACCCCTGAACCTAAAATATAACTTAAAAAAATTTTAAATAAAGTTGCCTGGTTTATCCAACAGTTAGAATTGGCATTTAATGAATATTTTGAATAATATGATTTCATTAAAAATAATAGTTTTGTAATTTTGTACAAAAAATAATTTCGTAGCCTATAAAATGAATTTATAGGTATGACAGGACTGGCTGCTAATTTTTCTATCTTATAATTGAAGATGAGTTGCAATGGTTTATATAGTAGACTGATGTACATGACAGAATATGCGTGTTAAGGTCAGGCGGATCAGAATGATAGTATTTCCAGTTTTAATTCTTATTTTTAAAATAGCTTTATTGAAATACACATGTAACATAAAACTCACCTGTTCAAATTATAGAATTCAGTAGTTTTCAGTTGTGAATTACTTTCAGTAGTTTTCACAGAATCATGCAGTAATCACCACTGTCTTATTTAATTTATCTATCTATCTATCTATCTATCTATCTATCTATCTATCTATCTATCTATCTATCTATCTATCTATCTTGAGATGGAGTCTTGCTCTGTTGCCCAGGAGTGCAGTGGCGTAATCTTGGCTCACTGCAGCCTCTGCCTCCTGGGTTCAAACGATTCTGTAGCCTCAGCCTCCTGAGTAGCTGGGATTACAGACGTGCGCCACCACGGCTGGGTAATTTTTGTATTTTTAGTAGAGGTGGGGCTTTACCATTTTGGCCAGGCTGGTCTCGAATTCCTGACCTAAAGTGATCTACCTGCCTTGGCCTCCTAAAGTGCTGGGATTATAGGCCTGGGCCGCTGCGCCCTGCCCCATAATTTTAGAACACTAAGTTACCCCAGAGAAAAGCTCTCTATTTATAGTCATTCCCTCTCTCACCTCTTTTTAGCCCCTGACAACCCCTAATCGACTTTACATGTTTATGGATTTGCCTATTCTGGACATTTCATATAAATGGTATCTGCATCTGGCTTCTTTCACTTCACATAATATTTTCAAGGTTCATCCATGTTGTAGCATGTATTAGTACTTCATTTATTTTTATTTTTTATTTTGTAGTTTTTTGAGACAGAGTCTTGCCCTGTTGCCCAGGCTGAAGTGCAGTGGTGTGATCTTGGCTCACTGTACCCTCCGCCTCCCAGGTTCAAGCAGTTCTCCTGCCTCAGCCTCCGGAGTAGCTGGGACTACAGGCGCACACCACCACGCCCGGCTAATTTTTGTTATTTTAAGTAGACATGGGGTTTCATCATGTTGGCCAGATGTTCTTGATCTCCTGACCTCGTGATCCACCCGCCTTAGCCTCCCAAAGTCCTGGGATTACAGGCATGAGCCACTGTGCCCGGCCCATTTTTTTTATTTTTATAAAATTATATATTGCGTTGTGTATACTATACTTCATTCGTTTGCCAGTTAATGGACATTTGGGCTGTTTCTACTTTGGGGTTCTATGAATAACGCTGCTGTGAACATTTGTGTACAGATTTTTCTGTGGGCACAGTCTCTTGGATATTTACCAAGGAGTGGAATTATTTGGGCCATATGGTAACTGTATGTTTACCTTTTTGAGGAACTGCCAGACTGTTTTATAAAGTGGTTGTATCATTTTACCTTCCTATCAATAATATATAAGGATTTCAGTTTCTTCAGATCCTTACCAATAGCTGTTCTTGTCTGGCATTTTTATTCTGGCTGTCCTAGCTATTGTGAAGTGAGAAACTTGTTGTGTGTTTTTTTTTGTTGTTGTTGTTTTTGAGACAGTCTCACTCTGTCACTCAGGCTGGAGTACAGTGGCGTGATCTCGGCTCACTGCAACCTCTGTCAGATTCAAGTGATTCTCCTGCCTCAGCCTCCCGAGTAGGTGGGATTACAGGCACCTACCACCATGCCTGGCTAATTTTGTATTTTTAGTAGAGATGGGGTTTCACCGTATTGGCCAGGGTGGTCTTACTGCCTCCTGGGTTGAAGTGATTCTCCTGCCTCAGCCTCCCAAGTAGCTGGGATTACAGATGTGCTCCACCATGCCCGGCTAATGTTCGTATTTTTAGTGGAGATGGGGTTTTGTCATGTTGGCCAGGCTGGTCTCTAACTCCTGACCTCAAATGATCTGCCCACCTTGGCCTCCCAAAGTGCTGGAATTACAGGTGCGAGCCACTGAGCCTTGCCTAATTTTTTGTATTTTTAGTAGAGATGGGGTTTTGCCGTGTTGGCCAGGCTGGTCTCAAACTTCTGACCTCAAGTGATTTGTCTTGCTCAGCCTCCCAAAGTGCTGGAATTACAGGTGCGAGCCACCGCACCTGGCCTTAGGTTTTTTTTTTTTTTAAACTTGTGCTTTTGGTGTCATATTGCTTAGTGCAAGACCACAAAGATTTGCTCCTATGTTTTCTTTGAAGAGTTTTAGCTCTTATATTTGGATCTATTATCCATTTTGAGTTAATTTTTGTATATGGTGTGAGGTAGGTCCAACTTCATTCTTGTGCATGTGAACATCCAACACCATTTGTTGAAAAATGTTCTTTCCTTATGGAATTGTGTTAGTATGCTGGGCTTGGGATACTAAACAGGCAACACCTGGCCTCTTCTGAACCCTGCAGATGTATTTTTCACCCAAGAAAATTTGGATTTCGAGACCCATTCTCTTGGATAACTGTGTTGATGAGAAGTGAGCATAGACCTCATTTTGTAATGGAAGCCCAGTATAACACCCGTGATCATGTTCTGTACATGACTACAAATAGTGCAACTGGTAGCCAGTTCCCATTTTTCTACCACTTGTCAGCTTGGAGCTGCTCCTTTTTCTTTCCAACAAGATCGTGTTTTACATTGATGTCCCTCTGCAGGGCACCTCTGGGTTCCTTCATAATACTTCTGTGTTTCTTCAGAATGGTGTTGACATTTTCTGGAATGTCAACAGTCTGATTGCTGAGAATTGTTTCATTCTTGCAGCAGATGTAGCAAAACTTCAACTGTTATTGTTGAATTGTCTATTTCTCACTTCAGTTCTGTCAGTTTATGCTTAGTGTACTTTGGGACTCTGTTAGGTGCTCTGGTTTTAATTTTATTGTGCATCAAAATTATGCACAATATGGATTGGATTCTCTGTATGTTAATACTGGTGATAACTAAAAACAATGTTTCTGTCTCATGTGCTGTGACCAATAAATGGAGCTTGTTTTGATATGGATTAGATGCTTAAAATATTTTCAATTTCATCAGTAGTAGATTGTCATTTCTGGATTACATAAAGAAGCACTTGTCTCTGAGAAGGCTCTTGACTTCAGTGGGGCTGTGGTTCATTATAAGGGTCTGTGTGTATGTGAGTCACAGTGAACTGCAGCACTTTCAACATGGCTAAGATAAAGTACTTAAATAATCACTTTGTCAGTATATTAATTTTTATTGAGATTAAAGGGTAGATGATAGTGTATTATTTCTTGACTGTCCCTAGAAGAATTTGTGTCATCAGTAATGATTAATAGCATCTACCTTTTATACAACCAAGTCTTAAACTATATCTGGCTTGACAGGAAGAAGCAAATAGGTAAATATCTATTACAGTTTATGGATATTCCCTCCCTCCCTTCCTCCTTCCCTCCCTCCCTCCCTTCCTCCCTTCCTTCCTTCCTTCCTTCCT
>NW_012120487.1:5221148-5226762 GCF_000951035.1 Colobus angolensis palliatus
CCCTCCCTCCCTCCCTCTGTGGTGCGGTGGCATGATCCCAGCTCACTGCAGCTGCAGCCTCCATGGCTCAAGTGATCTTCCTGCCTCAGCCCCCTAACCCCTCCAGTGAGTGGGACTATAAATGCACACCACCATGTCTGGCTAATTTTTGTATTTTTTGTAGAGTCAGGGTTTCGCCATGTTGCCCAGGCTGGTTTTGAAGTCCTGGACTCAAGCAGTCTACATGCTTTGGCCTCCCAAAGTGCTGGAATTACAGGCATGAGCCACCATGCCCAGTCAATGAATATTATTTTCTTTTACTCTTCATAGCAATATTTTGAGGTGGGAGGTGATGGTCTTACTTTACAAACGAGGAAATTGAAACCCAGAGCCCAGAGATTTATTAATTTGGCTAAAGTCACTGATAAGTTCTCTTTTCATTCTCTGTCATTCTTTCAACAAATATACCAGGCTTTGAAGATGCAGCCATTGACCCAGTCAGACACTAGCCCTCATGGAGTGACTTGTCTGGTGGAGTCCTTTTACTGATACTTCTTTGAGCCATATTTCATATAGTAGTGACATATATTTGTAGAATTCTTTATGAAGTATTTCTGCATTGTCATCTAATTTTCTAATCCTCACTGCAGTCCTATGACACAGATGGGTTAGATACTATTGATATTATCCCCACTTGAAAGTAGGGAAACTGATACTTAGGGTTATTAAGGTCATATAGTTAGTAAATGGCTGAACCAGTACACAAACCCAGATCATCTGGCTCCAACAATCCTGCACTTTTTTTCCATTGCACCACATTGTCTCATGATTTCACATGAAACTGTAAGCCTAGATCACCAAGAGTGATATCCTGGAAAGTAACCAGTCTAGCGGCACTTAGCAAAGGAGAGCTCAACCAGGCGGGGTATGTGGGAAAAGAATAGAATCCAGAGACCCAAAAGCTGTGTCTAGTATGCTGAAATGGACTTATTGTTAAATAATGGTAGTGAGAAGAAATGCTTTGGAGAGAGACTAAAACATGAAAAATATTAAATGGGCATGGTCTTAACAGCACCTAGACAGGTTTAGGACACAGTAATTGCCAGGGACATTTTTTTTTTTTTCTAGAACAAACACCTGAAACACAGTGAATTTAAGAGGGAGATACCCAAACATCAGACTCTGTACAGAGCTGCCGCTGCAAATCAGGGTGTAATCTTATAGGAGGGGATTGCTTTGTTTTACATTGATTAGCTACTTTCATGTACGTTCAGAGATGCAATCTATCCTATAAAAACATTTGAGTGCTTGTTCTGTGTAAAAGCACTTTTAGGCATTGTGGGAGTGATACCAAGGTAAGTTTGACACCATCATTGCCCATAAGAAGTGTGTAACCTAGTAAGGAGATTTTGCTGCATTCAGATATGCTTGTTCATCCGGAATCTTTTATGTACAAGATCGTGTACCAGGTATTTAGGAGACAAGAGTAGGTAAGTTAGAAATTGCTCCTAAGCCTTTGGTTTTTACTCTCAGTTGCTTGGAGGGTATTTGCTACCTCCTTCCCGTAATCTAAGTAATTACAAACCTTTTAAAGTAGAGAGCAGGACTTGAAATTCTCTTGGCAAAACAGTAGTCAATACTGCCATCCTTGTGATTTGGCCACAAACAAAACCTGACAGTTTATGGGTCAGAGCATAGGTGTCATACTAGAAAATATTAGCATCATATTTAACAGGATTAATGCACAGGATATGTAAAGACTCTGACAAATCATTAAGGAGAAATGCAAATATCATAACAGAAAAAAATAGACAAAGAATTTAAACAGGAGGTCATAGAATGGGAAATTCAAAAGGCTAAAAAAGTAAAAATATATGTTCAGTCTTACTTTTTATCAGGAAAATGATGATTGCATAATGAAATATTATTTGTGCCTCTCATTGGCAAAAATAATAGTAATAGCAAATTTAAGTATAAGAAATCTTTGAGTACTTTCTAAACTGTAGGCAAAACAATCCACAGCAATCCTGTGAGATAGATACTATTATTATTATTATTATTGTTGTTACTGTTTTATTGATAAGGGACTTGAGGCACAAGAGTAGAGTAACTTGTCCAAGGTCAGACATCTCGTACTTGTTGAACCACCATTTGAACTCAGGCAGTCAGTCTCTAGAGCCTGCACTCCTGTTTGTTGTTGCCTAGGCTGGACTCAAACTTCTGGGCTCAAACAGTCCTCCTACCTCAGCCTCCTGAGTACCTGGGACTACCTGGTGCAGTTTAGAGCCTGCACTCTTAATCACCAGAGTAGTGCTCTTGTCTGGGATGGCTGTTATTGTGCTGTGTACCCCACCTCTAGAACAGTGCCTAACAGAAAGAAAACATTTAAATATCTGTTGAATGAATGGATACAGGTGATTAATTTTTAAAATGAAAGCATATTAGGCATGTCATTTTGGAGGGTAATTTGTCAGTATCAAAAAAAAAAAAAAAAAGGATACACATGGCCGGGTGTGGTGGCTCATGCGTATAATCCCAGCACTTTGGGAGGCCGAGACGGGTGGATCACCTGAGGTCAGGAGATTGAGACCAGCCTAGCCAACATGGTGAAACCCTGCCTCTACTAAAAATACAAAAATTAGCCGGGCATGGTGGCAGGCACCGGTAATCTCAGCTACTCAGGAGATTGAGGCAGGAGAATTGCTTGAACTGAGGAGAAGGAGGTTGCAGTGAGCCGAGATCGTGCCACTACACTCAAGCCTAGGCAACAAGAGCAAAACTCTTGTCTCAAAAAAAAAAAAAAAGGATACACACTAGTGACTCAGTAATTCTGCATCTTAATGTCTTAATGTTTATCTTCAAACACACACACACACACACACACACACACACACACACACACACACACACACACACACACACACACACACACACACACACACACGTCCAAGGAGGCATATACAAGGGTGTTAATGGGAGCATTCTTGGTAATCATTGAAAAATAGGGGAAAATGTAAATGCTTATTAGTGCTCTATATAACTGATAAATAACAAGAAAACTATGTATGGTTATATTGTAGAATTCTGTATGTACAATTAAAACGAAGTAGTTGTAATCCCAGCTTCTCGGGAGGCTGAGGCATAAGAATCACTTGAACCTGGGAGGCAGAGATTGCAGTGAGCTGAGATCGTGCCACTGCACTCCAGCCTGGGCAACAGAGCCAGACTCCATCTCAAAAACAAGCAAAATAGTTTATCTGGAAAGATATCTAGGATATATTATTGAATGAGGAAAACAAGTTAGAGAGCCTTTCCTACCAAAATAGATTCTAGATGATGAAAGAGTGAAGCAAACAAAAATAACATGAAAATAGCATAGAAAACATGGGCTAATGTGTTCATAATACTGGCATAACAAAGGCTTTTTCTAAGCATGATACGAAATGCATAAGCCAAAAATGAAGATTGATGAATTTGACTACATAAAATGGAAGACCTTCATATAAAAAAAAAACTCACTCAAACATTAAACTAAGATTCTAAACATGATACATATAAGGAATATTTGTAGGCAATTTGCAGAAAGGCCAATAAACATATGAAAGATATAAATAGATGTTTAGCTTTTATTCATAATGAAAAATACAAATTAGAAAATAAAGTTCCATTTACTACCTGTAAGATTGGTAAAAGATTGATTTTATTCAGTAATGATTAGATCATGAAGAAAAAATTTCTTGTATATACCCCTTTGAGGAAATAAAACAAACAGCATGTTTGGTGGAAAACTTGGCAATATTTATTAAAATTTAAAATGTGCACTCTTAAACTTTGCTTTTAGAGATTTATTGCATGTTAAAGGGTAAAGATACAGGTACGAGGATATTCATTATATTGTTGATATGCATGAAAACATGGAAGCAATCTAAATGCTTATTGATAGGGATGAGAGCTAAATTATAGTATTACACGTCTATTTAATGGAATGCTATTCAGCTATTTAAAAAGACAGCAAGTCTAGCTGTACATGCATGACTTATTTAATACTGCACTGTGTAGTGCTGATTGATTATAATGCTATGCTAAATAATATGTGTGAATATATTATAATAATGTACAACAATAGACTGTATATATTTTTAAAATCCATGGTAGTAACCTGTTATCCTATACCTGTCTCCCTGCTCTGTAGTGCTTACTGCCATCTGTAGTGGGAGTATTAATAAATTCAGATACACTGTAGTGTTTATATGTTATTAAACTGTATTTTTTTTCTTTCTCTTCTTTGCAAAACAATGAGCACAACTTCTGGCTCGTGGAAGCATTTTTACACTGAAAATATTTCTAAAGGGTGAAAAGAGGTAAAGGAGGAATGTTGTTTCCAAATATATACATACCTAGTGGTTAAGAATCTGAGACGTGAAACCAGATTGCCTAGATTCAACTTGTGACTGTGTCACTGTGTGTGACCTTGTGCAAGTCACTTAAATTCTTTTTGCCTCCATTTCTTCATTATCCATTCAGCAAATATTTGAGTGCTTACTAAATATCCCAGACACTGTTCTGGGTACCAGCAATACAACAAAGAGCATTAAGAGAAAATCTCTGCCCTCTTGTAGTATACATCTTGGAGGGCCTAATTCTGTACCCACTGTTAAGGATTGTTAAGAAGAGTAAAACTTTAATACCTAAAAAGCACTTGGAAGAGTGTCTGGTACATAGTAAGTGGTCAATAGATATTATTATTCCCTCTCTTCTTCCTGCAAAATAGACACAGAGTATTTTTAATTTTTATTTTTTACACAGAGTATTAATGTATTAACTAGTTTATGAAAAATTTTGATAAATGAATAGCATTAAAAGATATATGAAGTCTATTTCAGTATAGTCTTTTATTTTATTATTATTATTTTTTTCCCTGAGACAGAGTCTCACTCTGTTGCCCAGGCAGGAGTGCAGTGGCCCGATCTCAGCTCACTGCAACCTCCTCTTCCTGGGTTCAAGCAATTCTTCTGCCTCAGCCTCCTGAGTAGCTAGGACTATAGGTGTGTGCCATCACATCTGGCTAATTTTTATATTTTTTAGTAGAGATTGGGTTTCACCATGTTGGCCAGGTTGGTCTGGAACTCCTGACCTTGTGATCTGCCCACCTTGGCCTCCCTCCCAAAGTGCTGAGATTACAGACATGAGCCACCGTGCCCGGCCAGTATAGTCTTATTATTTGTCCACAATCTGGGTGCCCCTGTACATTGTCACTGAGCTCGAACTTGGTAGACTTGTACACTACTGACCAGTAAATCTTACCATATACCATGTTACAAAAGCTCTCAACTAGTGAGTGCTCTATCACATATTTAGAATGTGCTAAATGTTGAAAGGAAAGTCTACAGTGGTTCTTTTAAAGAGTCTTGATGGAAATGATAGAGAAGTCAAGAATGTAAAGATCAACACATTTTAAAAATTGGTAAGTTGACCGGGCTCACGCCTGTAATCCCAGCACTTTGGGAGGCCAAAGTGGGTGGATCACTTGAGGCCAGGAGTTCAAGACCATCCTGGCCAACATGGTGAAACTCCATCTATACTAAAAATACAAAAAATTAGCCGGGCGTGGTGGTGGGAGCCTGTAGTCCCAGCT
>NW_012120487.1:5227441-5235857 GCF_000951035.1 Colobus angolensis palliatus
CTCCTGGGTTCAAGCGATTCTCCTGCCTCAGCCTCCCAAGTAGCTGGGATTACAGGCTTGAGCCACCGCGCCCGGCCAGAATTTCAAGTAGAAGAATCACTTGAATAGATCTTTCAAAATATCAGTTGAATAGCTGAATGGAGAATGGATTAGAGGAGGAGGTGGCAGAAGTAGATATAAGAATATTATTGAAGATAATGTTTCAGTAATCCAGATGTGAGATAATAGTGGCTTGGACCAAGGTAGTAGTTGTAGACAGAAAAGTGAATTGGTTTTCATTAAACAAGGACATGATTGAATGTTGATTGTGAGCATTATGGGGAGAGGGAGTGATAGAGAATGACTATAGCATGAACAACTGGGTAGATGATACAGAGAATAGAGAAGAAAATATTGATTAGTATGAAAATAGATGTATGTGTTGAGATGTTTGTGGGACATGGAGACATTGAGTAGGCACTTAGATGTATAGCTTTAAAACCCAGAAAACAGGTCACTATTTTAAATTGGAATTTCTTAACAGATGGTGTTTGAAGCAATCATAGTAGCTATAATTCTCTTGGAAAACGGTATAAATTGAGAAAAGAAGAGGATTGAGTACAGAACTCTGAGGAATTTCAACATTTAAGATTGGGTAGAAGAGGAGGAGTCAGGGATGAAGGTGAGAGATAGATGTCAAAAAAATAGAAGAAAGTAAGAATTTGTAGTATCACACAAGTCACGAAAGAAGAGTTTCATAAAGGAGGAGGATGTGATCTAATATAATTGAATGTTGCTAAGATGTCAGATGAAATTAGGGCCATTAGTTTCCAAATATGTGTCTGGAAAAGTTGGAACTACAGAAATAATGGACCAAAAGTGTCCATTAATTTTAACAATATGGAAGTTATCAGTGACTTCAAACAAGAATGGTGGGGAAGCCAGAGAAGAGTGAGAGCATAAGTAGAAGGTAGAGAGGAGGATGTAGAGAAAGTAGACAGCTCTCTTGAGAAAATATTCCTGTTGAATGTGAAGGTTCACTGTTTGAAATTTGAGGTATAGTGGAACAACCAGATGGAGAAGTATTTCATATCAGATAGGTGAAGCTGTGGCCTTGGCTTTTGAGTGCGAGGTGATGTTTATAGAAATCTGAGTCATTTGAGTGGAGGTGGTAAAGACTTTAGAAGAATAGGGAGCTACACGGGAAGAGCACCTATAGGCAGAGATTTTCTTTGGGCTATCATTAAATAATATTGTAGTTTTTTTGTTTTTTTTTTTTAGACGGAGTCTCACTCTGTCACCCAGATTGGAGTTCAGTGATGCTATCTCGGTTCACTACAACCTCTGCCTCCCGACTTTAAGCGATTCTTCTGCCTCAGCCTCCGGAGTAGCTGGGATTACAGGCACCTGCCACCACGCTCAGAAAATTTTTGTATTTTTAGTGGATATGGGATTTCACCCAGGCTGGTCTTGAACTCCTGAGCTCAGGTGATCCGCCCACCTCGACCTCCCAAAGTGCTGGGATTACAGGTGTGGGCCAGTGTGCCTGTAGTGTTCTTTAATATAAGTAATTTGAGCATGGATTTGTTACATCTAACTGTTATCCTAAGCTTTGGCTGAGACAATTCAGGTTATGTTCTTTTCAAATTTGATGTGGTTAAAAGTTAGAAACAGTGCCCTAAATGCTCACAAAGAGTTGTCAAGATAGGAGCATACATAGGATCTAATTTTATTTCAAGTATAAAGCTATATGATTTTGTGGACCTACCAATTTGGCTAGATTTCCAATTGGTACTTTGTAAGTGAAATATATCACTTGCATTGACTGGATTAGTAGTGACTCATAACACTGCTTTATATATACTCTGTCTTTTTTAGTAGACTTTGTTTTTTAGAGCAACTTTAAGTTCACAGCAAAATTGAGAGGAAAATAGAGATTTCCTGTGTACCTCCTGCCCTCACACATGTATAGCCTCTGCCATTATCAATATCCTCCACAATTGTTTCAGTTTAAGAACCTACATGGAAACATCATTATCACCCAAAGATTATCATTTACTTTGGGGTTTACTCAATGGTGTTATATATTTTATGGGTTTGGACATATGTTTAATGTTGTCATTTATCATGATATAATACAGAGTGTTTTCACCACCTTAAAAATCTTTTTGCTCTGCCGATTCATTCCTCTCCCTTAGTCTTTGACAATCACGGATCTTTTTATTATTTCTGTAGTTTCGACTCTTCCAGAATGTCACATATTTGGAATCATACAGTATGTAGCCTTTTGAGATTGGCTTCTTTCACTTAGAAATATGCGTTTGTTCTTCCATATCTTTTTGTGGCTTGAGAGCTCATTTCTTTCTAGTGCTGCATCTATTGTATGGATGTACCACAGCTTTTATTTACCTATCATTCACCTACTGAAGGACATCTTAGTTGCTTCTAAGTTTGGCAGTTATGAATAAAGCTGCTATAAACGTCTATGTGCAGGTTTTTGTGTAGACATGTTTTCAGCTACTTTGTGTAAATACTGAGGAGCACGATTGCTGGTTATATTGTAAGAGTATATTTAGTTTTGTAAGAAACAGCCAAACTGTCTTCCAAAGTGGCTGTACCATTTTGCATCCTCATAACAACGAATGAGAGTCCCTGTTGCACCCACATCCTCTCTAGCATTTGGTGGTGTCAGTCTTCCTGATTTTGGCCTTCCTAATAGGTTGTGGTGGAATCTCATGGTTGTTTTAATTTGTATTTTTCTTATAACATATAATGTGGAATATCTTACAATGCCTGTTTGCCATCTGTATACCTTCTTTGGTGAAGTGTCTGTTCAGGTCTTTTGTCTGTTTTTTGATCCGGTTGTTTTTTATTTTTGAGTTTTGAAAGTTCTTTGTGTATTTTGGATAATAGACCTTTATCAGATATATCTTTTTCAAGTATGTTCTCCCAGTCTGTGGCTTGTCTTTTCATCCTCTTAACAGTGTCATTTGCAGAGCAGAATTTTTATTTTTTGTTTTTTTTTAGACAGCCTCTCTGTCACCCAGGCTGGAGTGCAGTGATGCAATCACAGCTCACTGCAGCCTCGACCTCCCAGGCTCAAACCATTTTTCCACCTCAGTCTCCTGAGTAGCTGGTACTACAGGGTTTTGTCATATTGCCCATGCTGGTGTTGAACTCCTGAGCTCAAGTGATTGCCCACTTTGGCCTCCCAAAGTGCTGGGGTTACAGATGTTAGCCACCGTGCCTGGCCACAGAGCAGACATTTTTAATTTTAGTGAAGTCCAGCTCATCAATTCTTGTTTTCATAGATCATTCCTTTGGTATTGTATCTAAAAAGTCATTGCCAAATCAAAGATCATCTAGATTTTCTACTGTTATCTTCTAGTAGTTTAATAGCTTTGTGTTTTACATTTAATGTTCTGATTCTTTTTGAGTTAACTCTTGTGAAAGGTATAGGGGGTCTGTGTCTAGATTTATCCTTTTTTGTATGTGGATGTCTGGTTCCAGTACCATTTGTAAAAATAGTATCTTTGATCCATTGTATTACTTGTGCTTTTTTGTCAAAGATCAGCTGACTATATTTGTGTGTGTCTATTTCTGGCCTCTCTGTTCTGTTTTATAGATTTATTTGTCTGTCACCAATTTGACACTGTCTTGATTACAGTATGTCTTGAAGTAGGGTAGTGTTAGGCTTCAAACTTTCTTCTCTGTCAATAATGTGTTGGTTATTCTGGGTCTTTGTCCTCTCCATATAAATTTTAGAATCAATTTGTCAATATTTATAAAATAACTTTCTGGGATTTTGATTGGGATTGTGTTGAATCTGTAGATCAAGTTGGGAAGAAATGACATCTTGACAATATTAAGTCTTTCTGTTCATGAACATGGAATATCTTCTCATTTATTTAGTTCTTTGATAGTGTTTATCAGAGTTCTGTTGTTTTTTCATGTAAATCTTGAACATACTGTGTTAGATTTATACAGAAGCGTTTTGATTATTTTGGTGCTAACATAAAATTGTATTGTGTTTTTAATTTTAACTTTGACTTGTTCATTGGTGGTATACAGGAAAGTGATTGATTTTTATATATTAACCTTGTATCCTGTAACCCTGCTATAATCACTTATTCCTGGAGGTTTTTTGGTAATTTTTTTCAGATTTTCTACATAGATGGTCATGTCATATGTGAACAAAAATTGTTTTGTTTTATCCTTCCCAATCTGTATACCTTTTGTTTCCTTTTCTTGCTTTATTGAATATGCTGGGAGCTTTCAGTATGATGTTGAAAAGCGGTGGTGAGGGGACATCGTTGTCTTGTTGCTCAGGCTAGAGTGCCGTGGCTCCATCTTGGCTCACTGCACCCTCTGCCTCCTGGGTTCAAGTGATTCTCTTGCCTCAGCTTCCCAGGTAGCTGGGATTACAGGCATGTGTCACCATGCCCGGCTAATGTTTGTATTTTTAGTAGAGATGGGGTTTCACCATGTTGGTCAGGCTGGTCTTGAACTCCTGACCTCAGGTGATCCACCTGCCTTGGCCTCCCAAAGTGCTGAGATTACAGGCGTGAGCCACCATGCCTGGCCAACTGTAGGGCTTTTTTAATAGGTATTCTTTACCAAGTTGAGGAAATTCCCCTCTATTCCTACTGTACTGCGAGTTTTGTTATGAATCAATTAGAATTTGCCATTAGGTTTTTCTGCATCTGTTGATATGATCATGTGATTTTTCTTGCTTAGCCTGTTGATATGATGGATTACATTAACTGATTTTCAAATTTTTAAAAATTTCTTTTTCTTCTTCTTTTTTGAGATAGAGTTGTGCCCAGGATGGATTGCAATGTCATGATCTTGGTCCACTGCAACCTCTGCCCCTTGGGTTGTTGTGTTTTCTTAGCCTGGCTATAGGCTTGGGTTCAAGTGATTCTTGTGCCTCAGCCTCCTGAGTAGCTGGGATTATAGGCATGTGCCACCGTGCCTGGCTAATTTTTTGTGTTTTTAGTAGAGACGGGGTTTTGCTGTGTCGGCCAGGCTGGTCTCAAGCTCCTGGCCTCAAGTGATCTGCCCACCTCGGCCTTCTAAGGTGCTGGGATTACAGGCATGAGCAACTGCGTCCAGCCTGATTTTCAAATGTTGAACCAGCCTATATACCTGGAATAAATCCTTCTTGGTTGTGGTCTATAATTCTTCTTATACATTGTCAGGTTTTTTTGAGACATAGTTTCACTCTGTCGCTCAGGCCCTGAGTAGCTGGGATTACAGGTGTGCGCCACCACGCCTGGCTAATTTTTGTATTTTCAGTAGAGATAAGGTTTCACTATTTTGGTCAGGCTGGTCTCAAACTCTTGACCTCAGGTGACCCGCCTGCCTCCTTGGCCTCCCAAAGTGCTGAGATTACAGGCGTTAGCCACCTCACCTGGCCCATTGTCATGTTTGAGTTGCTAATATTTTATTGGGGATCTTTGCATTGATGTTCATGAGAAATATTGGTCTTTAGTTTTCTTTTCTTATAATGCCTTTGTCTGGTTTTGGTATTAGGGTAATGCTGGCCTCAGAATAAGTTATGAAGTATTTCCTTTGCTTCTCTCTTCTAAAAGAGATTGTAGAGGCTTGGTATAATTTCTTCTTTAAATTTTTGGCAGAATTCATCAGTGAATTCATCTGGGCCTGGTGCTTTTTGTTTTGGAAGGTTATTAACTATTGATTACATTTCTTTAATATAGTCCTATTCATATTGTCTGTTTATATTCTCAGGTAAGTTTTGGCAGGTTGTGTCTTTTAAGGATTTGATCCATTTCATGTAGTTATCCAAATTTGTGGCCATAGAGTTATAAATAGTATTCCTTATCCTTTTAATGTCCATGAAATCTGTCCTCTCTTTTTCTTAGTTAGCCTGGGTATAGGCTTTTGATTTTATCTGCCTTTTCAAATAACCAGCTTTTACATTGATTTTTCTCCATTGATTTTCTGTTTCTGATTTCACTGATTTCTGCTCTGATTTTTATTATTTCTTCAACTTAGTTTGGATTTATAGTGCTCTTATTTTTCTCGTTTCCTAAAGTAGATGCTTAGGTGATCGATTTTAGATCTTTCTTTTTGAATTCTTGGATTTAATGCTATAAATTTGTAACTGCTGCTTTTGCTGTATTTTGCAAAGTTTGTTGTGTTTTCACCTTTATTTCAAAATATTTTAAAGTTTCTCTTTAGTTTTCTTTTTGACCTATATGTTCATTTAGAAGTATGTTTTTTAATCTCCAAGTATTTTGAGATTTTCAAGCTTTCTGTTATGGATATCTAGTTTGATTCCTTTGTGTTCTGAAAGCAGACATTGTATGATTTCTGTTCTTTCTTTTAAATTGTTTCAAATTTGTTAAGATGTATTTTATGGCCCAGAATGTGATCTGTTTTGGTGAATGTCCCATGTGAGCTTAAGAAGTATGCGTGTTTTACTGTTGTTGGATGAAATAGTCTACAAATGTCCATTTTATTTGTAGTGTTTTGAGTTCAGCTGATTTTCTGCCTGCTAGATCTGTTCATTTCTGATACAGGGGTGTCTGGTAGAGCTGTAACAGTGGAGACTGTTGTTTATCTATTTCTCCTTGCAGTTCCCTCAGTTTTTGCCTCATATAGTTTGACACTCTGTTGCTAGGCTTAAACATGCTAAGGATATTTTATTTTATTTATTTTGTTTTGTATTGTTTTGTTTTGTTTTATTTTTGAGACGGAGTTTCATTCTTGTTGTCCAGGCTGGAGTGCAATGGTGCGATCTTGGCTCACGTCAACCTCTGCCTCCTGGGTTCAAGCGATTCTCCTGCCTCAGCCTCCCAAGGAGCTGGGACTGCAGGTGCCCGCCTTCACTCCTGGCTAATTTTTTTTGTTTTGTTTTGTATTTTTAGTAGAGACGGGGTTTCGCCATGTTGACCAGGCTGGTCTTGAACTCTTGACCTTAAGTAATCTGCCTGCCTTGGTCTCCCAAAGTGCTGGGATTACAAGCATGAGCCACTGTGCCCTGTCTATTATGTCTTCTTGAGAATTAATTGACCCCTTTATCATTATGTAATGCCCCTCTTCATCTCTGCTAACATTCCTCAATCTGAACTCGGCTCTGTCTAAAATTGATACAGCTACTCTTGTTTTCTTTTGATTGGTGTTAGCATGGTATATGCTTCTCCATCCATTTACTTTTAATCTATATGTGTCTACACTTGAAGCAGGTTTCTTGTAGATAGCATATAGTTGGGTCTTATTTTTTATTTATTTATTTTTGAGACAGAGTTTCACTCTGTTGTCCAAGTTGGAGTGCAGTGGTGTGATCTTGGCTCACCGCAACCTCCATCTCCTGGGTTCAAATGATTTTCGTGCCTCAGCCTCCTGAGTAGCTGGGATTGCAGGTGTGGCCACCATGCCTGGCTAATTTTTTTGTATTTTTAGTAGAGACGGGGTTTCACTGTGTTGGCCAGGCTGGTCTTGAACTCCTGGCCTCAAGTGATCCACCTGCCTCAGTCTCCCAAAATGCTGGAATTACAGGCATGAGCCACTGTGCCTGGCCCGGGTCTTATTTCTTGATGCATTCCGACAGTCTCTTGTCTTTTGATTGGTGCATTTAGACCATTGACCTTCAAAGCAATTTTTTTAAAAAATTTTATTTTATGTATTATTTTTTTGAGATGAAGTCTTACTCTGTCACCCAGGCTGGAGAGCAGTGGCATAATCTTGGCTCACTGCAACCTCTGCCTCCCTTGTTCAAGCAGTTCTCATGCCTCAGCTACTCCCGAGTAGCTGGAATTACAGGCACGTGCCACCACCCCTGGCTAATTTTTGTATTTTTAGTAGAGACAGAGTTTTGCCACGTGGGCCAGGCTGCTCTCGAACACCTGACCTTAGGTGATCTGCACACCTTGGCCTCCCAAAGTGCTGATGTTACAGGCGTGAGCCACTACGCCCAGCCCAAAGTGATTATTGATATAATCTTGACATTTGAAGGACAATTTTACAGATTTTTAGGTTGGTCGTTTTTTTTCTCTTCTTCTTGCTTATATGGTTTCTTCACTCCTCTTTCTTCTTGTTTAGGTTTCTTAGGATAAATTGGTTGTAATTATTTTCTTTACTCCTCTGTAGGTATAGTGTTTTTTTGTTTTGCTTTGTTTTTTTGAGACAGCACCTCACTCTCTCACCCAGACTGGAGTGCGGTGGCCCGATCTCGGCTAACCTCAACCTCCACCTCCCAGGCTCAAGCAGTTCTCCTGCATTAGCCTCCCAAGTAGCTGGGATTACAGGCTTGTCCCACTACCGTCCAGCTAATTTTTGTATTTTTAGTAGAGACGGGGTTTTACCATGTTGGCCAGGCTGGTCTTGAACTCCTGATCTCAAATGATCCACCTGCCTTGGCCTCCCAAAGTGGTGGGGTTGCAGACCCATCTTTTTTTTTTTTTTTTTTTTT
>NW_012120487.1:5236810-5242116 GCF_000951035.1 Colobus angolensis palliatus
ATACAAAAATTAGCTGGGCGTTGTGGCCTGCGCCTGTAATCCCAGCTATTCAAGAGGCTGAGGCGGGAGGATCACTTGAACCTGGGAGGTGAAGTTTGCAGTGAGCCGAGATCTCGCCACTGCACTCCAGCCTGGGTAACAGAGTGATGAGACCCTGTCTGAAAAAAAAAAAGAAAAAAGAGTAGAATGCTCTGGCTTATTTCAAAATGGTTCCCTTTCCCCTTTCCCTTGTAGAAAAATGAGGGGATTTCCCCCTTGATGCTGTGATATCTAGGTCAAGCTTACCACAAAAGTGTGGGAGTCTGCTTGAAGTTTTTAACTCTCAGAGTTGTCCACTCTAAGCCTCTAGCAGTTTGTCAGTTATAATTCAAGCTTTTCTGCCTGACCTCTGGTTCCCACAGAGGTTCCTGCTTGTGGGTTTCTGCTCAGGTAATTTGTGATTTTTTTTGTATTCACCTGTCTCTCCCTTCAAATTTGTGTCAGTGGTTTGTGCTGTGAATTTTTTTGTTTTGTTTTGTTTTGTTTTGTTTTTTGTTTTTTTGAAGACAGGACCTTATTCTGTTGCCTAGGCTGGAATGTGGTAGCATGATCTGGGCTCACTGCAGCCTCGCCCTCCTGGGCTCAAGCAATCTTCCCACCTCAGTTCCCCAGGTAGCTGGGACTACAGCCATGCACTACTACACCCGGCTCATTTTTGTATTTTTTGTAGTGGTAGGGTTTCGCAAAGTGGCCCAGGCTGGTCTTGAACTTCTGAGCTTAAGCTCTCTGACCACCTCGGCTTCCCAAGGTGTTGGGACTACAGGGCAGAGTCACCACACCCAGCTTTTTTTTTTTTTTTTTTTTTTTTTAAGAGATGGGGTCTCTGTTGCCAAGTCTGGAGTGCAGTGGTAACTCACTATAACCTTGAACTCATGGGCTCAAGCGATCCTTCTGTCTCAGTCTCCTGAGTAGGTCTACAAGTGTGCACCACCATGCCTGGCTAATTAAAATTTATTTATTTATTTTTAATAGAGACTGGGTCTCGCTATGTTGCCCAGACTAGTCTCAAACTCCTGGCCTCAAGTTATCTTCCTACCTTGGCCTCCCAAAGCACTGGGTTACAGGTGTGAACCACCATGCCTGGCCACCTCACTTCTTTTATGGATCTAAGAAGAGTTGTTGATGTTTCAGTCTTTTCACTTTGTTGTTTGGACAGAATAGTGACTTCCAAGCTTCTTAAATGCTGCACTAGAAACTGGAAGTCTATGTATACTCTTGTTATTACTCTTGGTTCACACAATTTGTGGTATACAAATTATATCTCCCTGTTAGTTGGCCACCTAGAATGATCCGAAAAAAGACCCATCCCTCTTTCCGTGAATTTATCTCTTGTTATCTACTTGTAGATCATAGACTATCTCAGTTTAGTGTCTGATCTTTGTGTCCTATTAAAGTTGAAACTGATTTTGATGCCATTTGCCTCAATTTATATCATGCTATTGGGATATATTTGTTAAGATTCTTATTGCAGGTTAAGGCAATCCACTGGAGCTAAGTTAGAAAAAAAATAAGAGTTATAAGGATATGACAATATCTCACAGAATCCGAAGGCAGCCATTGTAGCTGTATCTCTCGGGCATAGCATAAAAGGGTCTGTAAATCATTCAGCTTAGGTCAGGAGCTCACACCAGGCTAATAAACTGGTTAGGTAGACAGGTTTTCCCTGAACATGGTATTTTATCTTGTGATGAAAGTGTGTATGTGTGTATGGGGTGGCAGTAGACAGTTCTATAATTCTGTTGGCAAAGAAAATCCAAGAGATGTCTACCATCTCAAAATTGGAGATATAGACTTGGACTAATATGGTATTAATTAATATTTCAGTCATGGACAGACAATCTGTATACTACTTTAGGTTCTCCAGAGAAACAGAACCAGAAGGAGATAGAGGTTTCTTTTTTTTTTTTTTTTTTAGATAGTCTCGCTCTGTCACCCAGGCTGGAGTGCAGTGGCACGATCTTGGCTCACTGCAACCTCCACCTCCCAGGTTCAAGCATTTTCATGCCTCAGCCTCCTGAGTAACTGGGACTAGAGGTGCCTGCCACCATACCTGGCTAATTTTTGTATTTTTAGTAGAGACGGGGGTTCGCCATGTTGGCCAGGCTCTTCTCGAGCTCCTGACCTCAGGTGATCTGCCCACCTCGACCTCCCAAAATGCTGCGATTACAGACGTGAGCCACCGTGCGCAGCCCAGAGATAGAGGTTTCTAGCTTGCAGACAGCAAATCATGAGATGTCTCAGCCTCCATAAGTTTGTGAGTCAGTTTCATTTAATAAGTCTCATTATGTGTGTACACACACAGAGAGAATTATATATATGTAGGTGTGTATTTATATCATGGGGAGGGCAATCTGGTGTACTCAGTTCCATTGAAATGCTCATCTCTTCCGGAAACATTCTCCCAGACACACCCAGAAATAATATTTAATCAAATGTCTAGGCATTCCTTGGCCCAGTCAAGTTGACACGTAAAATTCACCATCACAGGGATGTTGTATATCTCAATAGTTTCTGTCCCTATGTCATGTTTATGCAAATTTATGTCATTTTGAGTCTGATTACTCCAGACATGAGAATTAAACATGCTCCTTCTTTTAGTTCCAATCACAAATCAGTTGCTGTTCTAGAGATTTCAATGCCTATGTATATTTGATACATCTGTTACCACATTTTCCAATATTTGTTAAACTACTCTGCTTTTTGTTTAGTGTATACTAGGTGAAAACAATCACCTTGTTCTTTATAGCTGTTGACTGGGAATTTGATGTTTGTAAAAGATGCCAGATGGATATCCTGGAAATTGAAGCCCTGTGTGAATGTGGGGAAGCAACAATGTCAGCTTCCCAGATCCTATTCTCTTAATGTATTTTGGTCTTGATCTACAGGAATAAAGCTCTTTTCAGAGTTTACTTCATTTCTTTTTTCTGCCACTGTGAGTAAGGGTGTTCATATTCAAAGGTGTCTTTTTAGGATCAAATTTACTTAGCCTTTTCAGAAAGTTGAACATCAGGTTACTTTTTTGTTCCTATTTTTCTGTTTCATTGTTCAGACTTGAGTTGATCACTTAAGACCAGTGGCCCTAATGGATTATTAATTGTATAAACTAGTCCACTGGTTGGTTTCATGGTTCAAATTTCATCTTTGCCTTTCTCTTCTAATTCTTTCACACAAAATGCTTTTTGATGATGAATAATAATAGCTATCATTTATTGAGCAGTTACATACCAGTTTTGTGCAAGGCACTTTATATAAACACCTTCGTCACCATTAAAAATATCCTGCAAAGTATAGTTTTCATATAAAGTGTAAAGAAACTGAGATTCAGGGAGGTTATCTTGCTCAAAGTAGCAACAGCTATTACATAATACAGCATGGACTGGGTGTGGTGGCTCATGCCTGTAATCCCAGCACTTTGGGAGACTGAGGCAGGAGGATTGCTTGATCCCAGGAGTTCCAGACAAGCCTGGGCAACACAGCAAAAACCTGTCTCTATTAAAAAATAATAATAATACAATAAATAATAGAACATGAATTCAAGCCTGGATCAGCCAGATTTTTGTACCAGTGTTCCTTCCACCAAACTCCACTGACTCTTCATAAAAGATGTTCATTTTGATTAAATATCAAGCCAGCTTTGTTACATATTGCTAATGGTTGATTTAAAATTCCAGACTCAGTTTTGCCAAATATTCCATTGCTGTAGTCACACTCTTGAATCATACTTTTTCTTTCTTTAAAGGTAAATCATCGAACTAATAGGAACTTTATGTTAAGTTGTGATTGTGAATAGACAGCACAAAAATCCTTGAGAAAACATAGTTTAAGTCTGAATTGTTCTTTTTATTTTGTTTTTGAGATGAGTTTTGCTCTTGTTGCCCAGGCTGGAGTGCAATGGCGCGATCTCGGCCCGGCGCAATCTCGGCCCACCGCAACCTCTGCCCCCCGAGTTCAGGTGATTCTTCTTTCTCAGCCTCCTGAGTAGCTGGGATTACAGGCACGCACCACCACACCTGGCTAGTTTTGTATTTTTTAGTAGAGACAGGGTTTCTCCATGTCGGTCAGGCTGGTCTTGAACTCCCACTTCAGGTGATCCGCCTGTCTTGGCCTCCCAAATTGTTGGGATTACAGGCGTGAGCTACCGTGCCCAGCCTTGAATTGTTCTTTAGTATGTGTTGGCATTAATAAACTTTGAAGTAGTAAGTACGTTAAAGTTTTAGTGGTCCCAGTGCAACTCTTGGGATCCTTTGTATGGGACCATTTCCTAGGTGGAAGTTCTTTGAAAGTAAATCCTTTAGTTATTTTAATTTGATTCACAAGTATGAACATATACTCTGTATTATACATGGTATCATACACCAGGGATACAATGACAAAAGAAGCAATCTCTATCCTGAGAAACCTTAATAGCCTGGAAGGGAGAGGCAGACAGTTTTAGAAAAAATCATGGATCAGTTGATAAGTGCTCTGATAGGGGTAAAAGGTACACAAGATCGAGGAGGCATCTATCTCAGACCTAGATCAGAAGGACTTAATGGAAGAAGTGATGTCTTGGATATAATGAGGAGGACAAGTAAGAGTCAACTGACAATGGCAGGCGCAAAGTTTGGAGAGTGTTCAAGGCTTAAATAATAATAATAGGGATGAAGACTTCTTTTTAAAAAAACTGATTTTTAAGATATAATTCATATATCATAAAATTCACTTTTAAACATACATTCAGTGAAATTCAGTGTATTCACAGAGTTGTGTAACCATTACCATTTATAATTCCAGAACATTTTCATCACCCCAGAAACTCCCTACCCATTAGTAATCACACGCCATTTCCTCCTCTCCTCAGCCTCTGGCAACACTAATATACTTTCTGTCTCTGTGAATGTGCCTATTCTGGACATTTCATATTAATAGAGCCACATAATATGTGGTTGTTTATGACTGGCTTCCTTCACTTAGCATAATGTTTTCAAGGTCCATTCATGTTGTAGCATATATTGGTATGGAAGGTGTGTTTTGGAAAATAGAGATAGGCAAGATTGAGAATTGAGGGTTTGTGTTGATCAAGATGACTACTGCATAGAGTAAGAATTTGAGAATAGAGAATAAGATGTCAGAGGGCGGAGCAAGATGGCCAAATAGGAACAGCTCCAGTCTCCAACTCCTGGCGCAAGCGACACAGAAGACCGGTGATTTCTGCATTTTCAACGGAGGCAAACAGGGTCTGGAGTGGACCTCAAGCAATCTCCAACAGACCTACAGCTGAGAGTCCT
>NW_012120487.1:5247061-5252459 GCF_000951035.1 Colobus angolensis palliatus
AAATTTCTATCAGAGAACTACTGTAAAATTTACTTTATATTCTTTCAGGGGAGTATGTGTGTTTACATATGCATTTATTCTTTTTTAATATAATAAGACAATATGACTATATAGTAGCTTATCTTACATCTTCATTTTATATTTGTGAGCATTTGCCTCCTTCATGACTATTCATAGTTATTTTAGCGCTATTTTATTTTAGATATAACTCAGATAACATGTATATTGTTTTTTAATTGGGTATTTTATTCCATTTGTTTATTTTCATAACTGATTTATTTTTTCTTGCTTTTTAATATATTTGTATTTTAATGGTTTTTTAGTATCATTTCCCAACTAACTTTTAGTAATCTGGCTTATCTTTTGTTTCTGTAGTGATTTGAAGGAATACATGATCTTTTTATTTCAGTTTGGCATTTTCATTTTGTTTTTGTTGTACTAACTTGATCCTAGTTTCCTCAAATTGTGTATGTCAAAACTGACTTGGTGGCATATAGATTTTTATTACAAAATACAAAATTTTAGACCCAGGGTATTATAACAAATTCATGTTACCAGCAATTTTATTAGGATAGATAAAATAACTATTTATAACTATAGGCTTAACTGTTTTATAATATGCAGTAAAAATAAACTATAGATTTAACTGAAAAAAAAATAGAAAGAGAATAGGATGTCATACTAGAGAAGTAAGCAGAAGCCAAATCAAACAGAGCAGAACACCGTCAGCTATGTTATGAAAGTATGGACTTTATCCTAGGGGCAATAGGATGACAATGAATGGTGTTAAGTATGGCAATGATACAATCAGATTTGGATTTTGTATTTGTGTGGAGAGTAGGCTAGGTGGGTACAAAACGGGGCAGAGAGACTAGGATTCTTGCAAAAATCTAGGCTACAGAAAGATGGAGGCATTATGGGATGTGGCAGTGGGAATGGAGAGAAGTGGATGGATTTGAAAGATTTAAGAGGTAAGATTGACAAGACTTGATGTTCAATTGAATGTAGTGTTGGGAGAAGGAGAGGATAGTATCTAGAATGTACTTAAATTTCTGAGTTCATGAGACAAGTGGATTATAATGTACATACTCATTAAGAAGCTGGCTGCTAGATAAGTTCCTGGGGTGCCAATATAGAAGTACTAAAATGGCACTGGAACATTAATGAGATGAAAAAAATGCATTTACTGGAACTCTTTACTTATTAGTAGTGTGTGTGGGTTGGAGGAAAACCTGGATAAGCTACTGTAGATGGAGTAAGACCCCTTTCTCACCTGGCTTTTTGCTTGAATAACTTTAGTTGTTTCCTAAACTGTACTCTAAGAGACCTAAAGCTTGTTTTATTGAATGGCTACCATCACTGGGTCTTCTTTTTTTTTTTCCTGTCCCTATTAAGGTTTTTACCTTTTTCTTTAAAATGTTTATATGAGATTGGTTTGAAGACTATCAGATTACTAACCTGCTGTTCCATTTGAATTACACCAAAATGCCGTGGCTTAAGATAATAATTTAATTATCTCTCATGGTTCTGGGAATTGACTGGGCTTAGTTAGGCAGTTCTCTCTCTCTCTCTGCTTTTTTGAGACAGAGTCTCACTGTGTTGCTCAGGCTGGAGTGCAGTGGTGCGAGCTTGGCTCACTGCAACATCTACTTCCTGGGTTCAAGGGATTCTCATGCCTCAGCCTACCGAGTAGCTGGGACTACAGGTGCCTGCCATCACACCTGGCTAAGTTTTATATTTTTAGCAGATACGGGGTTTCACCATGTTGGCCAGGCTCTTCTCGAACTTCTGATCTCGGATGATCTGCCCACCTCAGCATCCCAGAGTGCTGGGATTACAGGTATGAGCCACCACACCTGGCCAGGTGGTTCTCTCTTACCGTTTTCATGCAGTTGTAGTCAGTGGCTGGGTTAGAGTCGTCTTGAGGCTTACTCATTCACATGTGTAGAGATTCATGGGACAGATCACCAAAATGTGGGCTTTCCATGTGGTTTCTCTGGCATGGTTACTGGGTTCCAAGAATGAGTGTCCCAAAAGGAGCAATCAGAAACTGTATTGCCTTTTATGACCTGGCCTTGGAAGTTACATAGTTTCCCTTTTGTTATACTCCATTAGGTGAGGTAGTTGTGAATGTCTGCCCAGGTTTAGAGGAAGGAGACGTAGATTTCACCACTCAGTTGAAATCTCCCATTCCACACTGTCTTCTTAATGTGACTGTGATACCTGAGTCACAGGTGCTATGTCACAACCACGTTAAAAAATCATGTGGGATGGGAGATATGGTAGCAGCCATTTAAAAAAAATACAATCTGCCATCCCTACCTGAGAACCCTGCTCAGACTAAGATTGGGAACCGAAAGAGAGAACTTGGAAGATTGAATGTGATTTTGTACCTGTTGAGTTTGAACACTGCGTCAGACTTTCTGGCAGAAATGTTAAGAAGTTTCTTTACTGAGCTGGGTGCAGTGGTGTGTACCTGCAGTCCTAGCTACTCCCAGCCTCAGGAGGCTGAGGCCAGAGGATCACTTGAGCCCAGGAGTTTGAATCTAGCCTTGTCAACACTACAAGACCCCATCTCTAAGAAATAAAATAAAATTTAAAAGTTTGATTACTGGTCAGGTACTGAATTTGTCTGTAGAGAATAGTATTAATCACAGCCAAGACAGGAAACATCTTTAACTGAGAATATTTTCTAATATATCCTCATTTTCTTTTCTTTTAAAAAATCTGTGGCCAGGATTTTGGAAATTTTCACCCTCACAAATCTTCTGTTATAAACACGTTCATATCAGAATGAATTTCTTGCATTTTATATTTTAAACATCATCTTTATACCTGTCACCTTTCCTTATAAGTTTATATAAAAAATAAAATCTTTGTTTCTTAATTTTAAATGATGGTTCTTTAACGTTCCTTCGTATTACAGTTAAAATTTTAGTCTTCTGTTATACATCCCAGGGAGATTCCTTATCTTTTCCATTCCCTTTGCTTTTCAGTTTTTATATTTCAAAGTAAAAAATTTATTTTTATTTATTTATTTTTTGAGACAAGGTCTGACTCTGTTGCCCAGGCTGGAGTGCAGTGTCATGATCACAGCTCACTGCAGCCTCCACCTTCCAGGCTCAAATTGTCCTCCTGCCTCAGTCTCCCAAATAGCTGGGACTACAGGCATGCGCCACTATGCCTGGCTAATTTTTGTATTTTTAGTAGAGATGGGGCCTCGCCATGTTGGCCAGGATGGTTTTGAACTCTCCTAGCCTCAAGTTAGCCACCCACCTTGGCCTCCCAAAGTGCTGGGATTACAGGTGTGAGTCACTACACCTGGCCAAATTTATGATTTATGATTTTCTTTTTAGAAAGCTATTTCAGTAAGATTATGAAGGATATATTTTATAGAGAAATGAAGGCAGTAACACTAGTTTGGTAACTATATGAACCACTCTAGGCTAGAACCACTCTAAGCTAAGGCAGTTGTAGAAATGGCATGAGGGTGATGAAATTAGGAACTTCTTTGGAATCCTTGCCATGGTAGTGTGTTTTATGCTATACTTAATAAATAATTAAATCATTCCACATATTTTGAATACTACTGTGTGAAAGGAATTGTGCTGGGGCCTTGGAATAAAAGGATTAATAAAAAGGGTTTCCTGTCTTGGATGAACGTATGGTTTAGTGTAGTCATTTTGTAAAGAGGGAATATGAAATATAAACATAGGAGCATGGAGAACTATGTGATTAATTATTGTAATTATTAATTTCACATTGGGAGGTGACGAGTGGAATATTAGAGGAGTTCTGTGAAATTCTTTGTTTTCCTCTCGTGTATCTTGAACTGTATTTAAGACATTTGTACTGTTTTATGTTGTATACTTGTCCATCAATCCATTTACTAAACTTTTGTTACTTCCAAAAAATGATTCTATAATGTCAAAAGACAATGAAGAAGTCATTACTGTAAATTGCTCATTCTGGGTAAAAAGTACTGGAGTATTTGTCTCTTTACCTAAGAAGCATATTCTCCATAGGAGGTGATGGAATACTTCTTTTCACTACCTATTGCTTATGTTTCTCTCTGTGTCTCCCTTTCCCTTCATTTTTCTGAACTATTTCTTTATTTATTAGGGCATTAGCAACTTTAAGTCTACTTTTAAGAATGAATGCAATAATTTTATTTTATTATATGTCACTTCTCAAAGGTAAGAATGGAGACTTATAATTAAACAGGATAAGGCCGGGCGTGGTGGTTCACATCTGAAATCCTAGCACTTTGGGAGGCTGTGGCGGGCAGATTGCCTGAGCTCAGGAGTTCGAGACCAGCCTGGGCAACATAGTGAAACCCTGTCGCTACTAAAATACGAAAAAATTAGCCAGACGTGGTGGCATGCATCTGTAGTCCCAGCTACTCGGAAGGGTGAGGCAGGAGAATTGCTTGAACCCAGGAGACAGAGGTTGCAGTGAGCGGAGATCGTGCCACTGCATTTCAGCCTGGCGACAGAGCAAGACTCTGTCTCAAACAAAAAAAAGGATGGATTGACCCTTCCTCACACACACCATTTATTTTCTTTCTGCCTTGAAACCCTCATAAAATGGTAAGAAGTAAGAACAGAAGAGGAGATAACAGTGGATGAAAGATTTCAGTAAATGGAAAGAGTGAAGGTCTTCAAACTGAAGACACAATAAGCTACTTGCCTGCAGAGGGAGATATGTTGAGAAGCCCCACAACACCTTAGAGAGATTTGTGATATAGAGACTCCAGGGATCTCTAAGGGCTTAGGTGAGGTGTGGTACTGAAAATAGATTGGCTGGAATATGATACAAGGAATTATTAGTTTTGCATATGTTCTGCTGAATCCTACCTATGTAGCCAAATAACTTTCCCCTTCATCCTGCAGGAGTCTAGAAGTTTATTTTCTGGAAGAATTGAATAGAGCATACTTTGAATTGAAGGATACCAAGCATATCAGGAGGGGATGAGGTGCAGGTTGAAAGTAGATTAAGGAAAATGTAATGTAAAGTTATAAATGTGGCCAGGCGCGGTGCCTCACGCCTGTAATCCCAGCACTTTGGGAGGCCAAGGCGGGCGGATCTTCTGAGATCAGGAGTTTGAGACCAGCCTGGGTAACACAGTGAAACCCCGTCTCTACTAAAAGTACAAAAATTAGCCAGGCGTGGTGGCAAATGCCTGTAATCCCAGCTATTCAGGAGGCTGAGGCACAAGAACCTCTTGAACCTGGGAGGTAGAGGTTGCAGTGAGCCAAGATTGCACCACTGCACTCCAGCCTGGGCGAGACTCTATCTCAAAAATAAATAAAATAAGATAATGAATGCATGGATGAAATAATTCTTAAGATGTAACTCTAATTATGTACATCCACTACTCAAGAACTTACAAGGGCTC
>NW_012120487.1:5252509-5291874 GCF_000951035.1 Colobus angolensis palliatus
GCAGTGAGCCAAGATTGCACCACTGCACTCCAGCCTGGGCGAGACTCTATCTCAAAAATAAATAAAATAAGATAAAATAAAATAAAATAATAGTTGAGACCAGCCACTAGTGGTCTTGTGTAATTTTCCTCAAATCTTGTGTGGTTTTCCTGAAATCTAGTAGATTTCAGCACTTAGGGGAATGTATGTAGTAGGTGGATGGTTAGATTTAGCTACAGTGGAGGCTTTGCCAGCTGAGACTGGAATATAATTCCAGTAGAAAAACCTATAATATTATTTGTATTAGTCAGGGTTCTGCAAAGAAACAGAACCAATAGTATATAGAGGGCTGTGTGTGCGTATGTGTGTGTGTTTAAATTTATTATAAGGAATTGGCTGATGCATTTATGGAGGCTGAGAAGTTTCACAATCTGCTCTCTGCAAGCTGGAGACCTAGGAAAGCTGGTGGTGTCATTCTGAGACTAGAGGGCCAATAGTGTAAGTCCCATTCTGAGGGCAGAAGATTGATGTCCCAATTCAACCAATCAGAGAAAATTCCCTCCTCCTCAAGCCTTGTTTTATTCACGTCCTCAATGGATTGGATCATGTCTGGTCACATTGGGGAGGGCAATCTGTTTCATTCAGTACACTGATTCAAATGCTAATCTCAGCTAATCTCATCCAGAAACACCCTCACAGACATACCCAGAAATAGTATTTAATTTGAGTACCCCATGTCTCAGTCAAGTTGATATATAAAATTATCTGTTATATTATTGGACATGCCTCACATATTGAAAAACTGTATATATGATTTGACCTTGAATCTATAGAGTTAATTTTGTTTAAGAAAATCTTTAATTAGCTAGGTATTAGAGGGGTGGTTACTTTACTTTCATTCTCATTTTGACCTTGGTTTGTATTTTTATACTTTCATACTTCTGATATGACTTAGTCCTTTATTTAATAGATATAAATCTGTTTCTTAGTGTTAGTAGCTCTTCTCATTTAGAGTATATCATAGCGTGCATATTTTTCTAGTTCTCAAGACAGGGATATCTTTTACCAGTGATTTTCATTCTTTATTCTTTATTGGGTCTTGGAAACTTGAATTTTAGGTCTTTTTCTTATTCTCTTATTTTTTATTAAGCACATCATTTTCATATCTGATAATAGAATATTTGTAATGTCAGGAAATTTTTCTTGCTGCCTCAGTTTATCTTTAACACAGTTTATCTGTGTTCATTAAATTATCTCCAATATACTTACCTGTTCTGAAAATACTGTGATTATGTGTTAGATATTTTATACTGATAATATAATATTCATAGTCTTAGTTTTATTCTGATTAGCTTCAACTACTAATCTTGTTCAAGGCTAAATTAGGCCCTTAAAGAATTTTACATTGTCTCTAAGCAGTTATAGTTGGGCTACCATAACGTAATGGATATTGTCATATTTTCACAAGAAGGTAGTAATATTTGAAGCGCCTTTGTCTTTTGCATACACCCCTGATAGTGAAGGTTAATATTGGGTTAATAGATCCATTGCTTCTAAGTGGTTGGAGGAGGACTGGAATGAAGAGACTCCATTTGGAGAAAAAAATAGTTTGGCAATAAAAATCACAATAAGAAACTTGTGAAACTCAAGAATTCTGTGTGTATCGAAAAAAAATTGCACTAGAAGGACATTCTTGTGAAGCAGCAGTTTTCTTAGCTTTGGATTCTTGGAGGACCCATTATAAGGCAAATTACATACTTATGAATTAACACAATTAAAGTCATTGGGTAGAAGGTGCCTGCTGTTGATGTTTCACTTTGCATTATCCATTGAAAATAAACGTGCAAAAACTCTTCTTTGTTGAAACATTTAACTTTTGGCCTTTTCAGACAATAAAATGTCTCTGTTGCTGCCTTGCATGCAAGCCAGGTCTTTGAATCCAAAGGTATAATTGTATTTACTGTTCAAGCCCCATTGCTTTTGTTTGTCTGGCTATGATAGATTTATATGAAGAAAATTAGGGTTTATTGTTTCAGCAAGTGTAATGAGCAATGTGTTTTTCTTTTAGGATCAAACAGAGCATACTGAATCAGCAGGACTGGCTGGTGGTGAAGCATGCATGATGAGTAAGCACCGAGAAGTCTGTTCCTTATCACGTGTGTAAGGGGAAAAAGGTAAGAAAATGTTTTTATTTCTCTTAGAGATTGAACTTGAGAAACCAATGAGATCTATAGAAGATAATGCTGATGCATATATGTTATTTGCTTCATTTGTAACATTGTATCTTATTAAATCAGGAGTATGATTTTTTTCAAAAGATTTGACTTAAATTCAGAGGAAAAGGGTATTTAAAAATCACTGTTATTTTATGTCACAGTGGTCACAATGTTAATTTCCCTACCAGTGCTGGCTCCTTCGTTTTAGAGTTAGTTGAGTATAGAAAGGTAATTTCAGAAAAAATATGAATTTGAGCAATAGTTTAGCTCATGCAAGAGCTAAACAAGTAAAACTGATTTGGGGATGGGGAATCAGAAATGTAAATTTAATTACATTATTTTATTTTGTATTTTTAGATAAGTTATTATGTAGAGCAATAATTTCCAGCAGAAAACTGGAAGTATTCTTGTAGAGCAGGAATCCTTGACTTTTTCCTAACTAGGAGTCATGTTGTTTTTTTTCAAGTCTTAAGATTATTTAAGGGTGTGAACCCCCAATATCTGTGTTGGAAACAAGTGCTTGGTGTAGCCAAAAGAAACCTGCACTTAGACAGAAATTTTCTCAGCAAGGCACTTTTACTTCTGCAGAAGGGTGCTGTTCGCTCCTGTTACAAATGCAAGAGCACACCGAACAAAGGAAGGAAGGAAGGAAGGAAGGGGCTTTTAACCCTAACACAGTTCCTGTTTCTGTGTCTTTCCCCTATTGACTGGAGTTGGACTACACAATCTAAGCTGATCCTGACTGGCTAAGGCTTAAACTTTTCCAAATAAGGTAAATGTGTGATTTGTGAAGGGGCAGGGTGGGTAAAGAAGAAATGGTTAGGCTTGACAGAAGAGGGGATAGGATTGTTTACAACTTATGACCAGGAAGTTGAGTCTTTGAAGAGGAACTCAGTTGTCCCAACAATCTCCCCACTTCTGTCTTATAGTTGTTCATCTTCAAGTTTCTTTAACAGGATCTGGCTTTGTTGTTCTTCTTGATTATCTACGTGCAAGAGCTTATCTGAGTACAGAGGCGGAGAGGTTAGGGAGGTTTTTGTGAGAGCTGCTTCTATGAGCCTTTGGGTTAACCCACAAATACAGGGTATGATACAGCAACCCACAAGGATGAGTACACCTCTAACAATTGCAAGGAAGGTAAAGATTGAGGTCATGAGTCCTTTCCATTTTCCAGACCACCTTTCCATTAGTCCTGTAAAGGGGTCGTCTATTCCAGAGTTTTCGGCTAGTTCATTTGCTAGGGTGGTAAGGCCTTGTAAGGCTTTTATGATTGTCCTGTCAGGGGCTGTATTATTAGGGATAAAAGTGCAACACTGGACCCTGATCATGACATAGACTCCACCTTTTTTGGTCAACACCGTGTCAAGGGTGATTCTGTTTTCCCACGCCATCTGGCTGGTGGGGTCTGATTTCAGCGATTCCTTTTATGGCATCTCTGGTATAATTGATGAATTGCTGCTGATTGTAGTATATGTAATTTATCCAGTCTACATTTTTGTTTATAGTGGACTACCAGAATAAGATAGACTCGAACCCGGTGGCTATTTGGTTTTGAGCTTTGAATTCATTTGGTACTGTCTGCAGGACCCTGATGCTGTCTATGTAAACTTGGGGGTCAAAGGACCCATTTATTGGGGCTTCTTTTTTTCTTCTGGTTACCTGCTTCCTGATGAAATGCCAAGGTGAAAGGGATGGCCAATTGGATCAGAGCACAAGTGCCACTCCAGTTGCTTGGCAGTGTACCAAATATTGGTCCCCCTCAATACCACTGTACATCCACTTGGGGATGGACTGGGGCTGACTGATTGGTTAGCTCTTGAAAAGGTTTAGGCCCACTACATCCCATCAGGTTTCCAAGGAATGTCAAATTTTCCCCTTGTTGTGAGAGACACAAGGTAAAATTGGCATCGAGAGCAGGAAGTCAAATGTCCCTTGGGGGCTGTCCCATAGGGCTCCTGACCTTTGGGAAAAGTAGTGAAAGAGTGGCACATGACTTGTTTCCCCAGGCTGTGAGGTGCTGGAAGAGAGCTACCATACAGTCTTTGCCTGATGGGTTGGCCCATCTGAGTGGGAGGGGAACAATTTGGGTTTCTCGCCTGCCTGTTGCACAAGCGTAACAGTTGGTTTTATTTAGGGTGTGAATGGAAGATTTAATCCATTCCAGCTAGGCATTTACATCTTGATAACTGGTTTCTATGGCTAGGGTTTGCTGTAAATCCTTAACTTCTACTATAGCTACTTTGGTTTTGTCATTAGACATGAAGCAAGAAATGGTTTGATTTTTGTGGTTTTGGGAAGCAGGTAATGGAGGGAGATGGAGGAGGAGGAGCAAACCTCATTTCAAAGATGCCTGTAGGGTCTTTTGCAGTGACATCCGCTCCTAGGCCATAAAGGTGCTCTAAAGTGGGGATACGGTCAGTGGAGGTGGGGATAGGAATAGAGAGAAGTACTGGGTTGCACTGGTGGTTTTGGCAATTTGAGGGGGTGGTTCCTTTGGTGAAGTGGAGGTAGGGTTTTAGGGTGGTGCAACCCTCTAAGGAGGTCCAGCCCTGATATTTGGTGGTCAAGATAACATCTCCTCAACTATAACATAACCCCTTAAAGGGTTGTGGTTGTCGATTGCAAGGGTCCGGGGTGATACTGGTTTTTCTGCGGGTGGAGGGGCAGAGGTACTTTTTTGAAGAAGCTAGCTGTCTTTGACTTTGGAGGTTTCCACAGGTATGACAAGACAAGCATCGAATGTAATTGTTTGGGAGGAGGGTGATGGAGTTACACTGATGATAAGGTGTCCTTGGGTAGCTAAAGGAAGAATAAAAAGATAGATTAAACCTTTTTGAATGTAGTTTGGAGGGCATTGATCCTGGAATGATGGTCCATGACTTTGCAAGGATTGGGGCCCTTTTTACCCGAGTGTGGTGGGTTCACCCCTTTTCGGCCATTCGGATTGCTGTCTCAGTGGTTAGGAGTATTAAATAAGGTCCTTCCCAGGTTGACTTAAGCTTTCCTTCTTTCCAGCATCTGATAAGGACATGATCTCTGGGCTGGTGTTGGTAAACTGGTAATTCGAGGGGTGGAGTTTGTGCTAGGAGGCCTTGAGTCCTGAGGGTGGAAAGGGTGGAAGACAGACCAAATATATATATTTTTAGAAACTGATCTTTTGTTTCAAATGTAGGAAGGTCAGTAGTGGAATTTAGATAAGGCAGCCCATAGAACATTTCATAAGGGGACAGGCCATGCCAATATCTTTTTTTTTTTTTTTTTTTTTGAGACAGAGTCTCACTCTGTTGCCCAGGCTGGAGCGCAGCGATCTTGGCTCACTGCAACCCGCACCTCCCAGGTTCAAGCAATTCTTCTGCCTCAGCCTCCCGAGTAGCTGGGACTACAGGCACCAGCCAGCACACCCGGCTAATTTTTGTATTTTTAGTAGAGACGGGGTTTCGCCATATTGGCCAGGTTGGTCTCGAACTCCTGACCTTGTGATCCGCCCTCCTTGGCCTCCCAAAGTGCTGGGATTACAGATGTGAGCCACCACGCCCTGCCAGGCCAAGATCTTTTTGAGGGGCAGTTTGGATTCTTACTAAGGCAATGGGAAGGCATTTTGTCCATGGTAACTGGATTTCCAAGATTAATTTGGTTAGGTAATTTTTTTAGAGTTTGATTAATTCTTTCTACCCTCCCTGATGAAGGCGGATGCCAGGGAGTATGATATTCCCATTTTATTCCTAGTGCTTGGGTTAGCCCCTTAATGATGTGTGCAGTGAAGTGGGTCCCATTGTTTGAATCAATGTTCTCTATTAGTCCAAACCTGGATATATGTTCCAACAGTGCTTTGACTACATTACTGGCAGTTGTGCTTGGGAAGGGGATGGTTTCTATCCAGTGGGTGAGATGGTCTACTATGACTAGTAAATACTTGAGGCGGCCTATTGGGGGCATTTCAGTGTAATCAACTTGGACGCTTTGGAACGGCCTTAACCCTGGGTTTCTTCCCGTGGGAGGTTGCTTCTTTAGGGTTTGCTTATTAGTTTTTCTGCACTTGATGCAACTATCCTCCACTTGCTTAGTGAGGGTATTTATCTCTACACCCATAGACTGTGAGGGCTGCATCACACATAGCTTGAGGACCCCAGTGAGTTCCTGGATGAAGCTGTGACAATATTTCCCTCATGAGAGGCCTAGACAGCATTTCCCTTCCATCTGGTAATACCTACTTTCCCTCTGGGCTCTCCTGAGCTCCTATTTTCTTTAGAAAAAGGTCTGCGTGAGAGAAGATGGGGATCACAGCTGGAGGGAGAGACAAAAGGATAGATGGAAAATGGGTGCCTTTGGGAAGAGGCAGCTTGCTTAGCTATTTGATCTGCGAGGTTATTTCACTGGCTTTCAAAAGATGGGTTCTTTTGGTGTTCTGGGACATGGACAACTGCAATTTCTTCTGGCAGCTGAAGATTTTCTAATACTTGCAAAATTAATTATTTGTGGACCAAATCTTGGCCCTTACTATTGATGAAGCCTTGTTCAGTCCAGATTTTTCCAAAGGTATGGACTACTCTGAAGGCATACTTGGAGTCAGTGTAAATATTTTCTTCTTGATTCTGCAGGGATTTTAAGGCTTGGTTTAATGCAAAGAGTTCACATGTTTGGGCAGACCAGTTATTTGGCAGTCTTCCTGACTTTACCTCTGTGAGGATTTCCCCATCAACTACGGAGTACCTGTTGTACCTTTTTCCTTCAGTGATCTGGGGGGAACCGTCTATAAAGAGGTGATGCCTTGTTTGGAAAGGGGTTTTGCTTAGATCCAGTCTGACTCTAGTTTGATAACTGACTAGATCTAAGCATTTATGCTCAGATTCTTCCGGGTTTGGATTTCCTGTTAGGAAAGCAGCGAGGTTGATGAATTGTCAGTAGTTAGTGTTAGGTCATCCCTCTCTAATAAGATAGCTTCATATTTTAAAATTCTTGAGTCAGTGAGCCATCTCTCTGCCTTCTGATGAAGAATAGTTCTGACTTGATGAGGGGTACTTATGATGAGGTTTCCCCCAAAGGTTATTTTCCTGCTTTCTTCTGTTAGCAAGGCAGTTGCTGGTATGGATTGTACGCATTTGGGCCATCCACAGGTTACTGGGTCAAGGATTTTTGACGGGAAGGCTACAGGCTGTCAGTGGCCTCCGTGTTTATGGGTGAGTACTCCTAAGGCCACTCCTTTACTTATATTAACAAAAAGGTGGAATGGCTGTTCTAAGGAGGGCAAGACCAGAACAGGGGCTGTTACAAGTGGGTGTTTTAATTCTTCTACCTGTTGGATCTCTGATGGGGTCCAAAGGAGGGTTTACAGGGTCTGGTCTTTGTTGAGTGAGTTTTTGATATAGCGGCTTTGTTTTTAAGGCATAAGAGTTAATCCACAGATTACAATAACCAACCAATCCTAAGAATTTCCTAAGTTCCTGCTTTGTTTCGGGTAAAGGCAAAGATACCATACCTTCAATTGGTTTGGGTGCTGTCTTTCATTTACCTTTACTGATGAGGTGTCCTAGGTATTTCACCTCAGGTTCTACAAATTGGAGTTTATTCTTTGAGCCCTGTAACCATTGTTCTCTTAGGAAATTTAGGAAGTTAACTGAAATTGCTGTTACTTGATCCTTGTCATCTCCTGAAATGAGCAGGTCATCCACATACTGGAGAAGGCGTATGGATGAAGGCAGGGAGAAGTTTTCTAGAATTTGTTCTATTATTTGACCAAATAGATTTGGGGACTCTGTAAACCCTTGGGGCAAGACTGTCCATCAGTACTGCTGTTTTCTCCTGGAGTCAGGGTCCTCCCACTCAAAGGCAAACATGTCCTGACTGTCCTCCGCTAAAGGGCAAGCCCAAAAGGCATCTTTTAAATCTATCACTGTGAACCACTGGTGGTTGTGTGGGATTCTGCTGACAGTGGTGTAAGGATTGTGAACAACAGGGTGGGTGGTTTGAACTATGTGATTAGTAGCCTGGAGGTCTTGATTTAGCCAGTATGACCTGTCTGGCTTCCTTACAGGCAATATTGCAGTGTTATAAGGGGGCATACAGGGTTCAAGGAGTCCATCGTGGACAAGGCTTTCAGTTATAGGTTTTAAACCTATCCTGGCTTCCAAGGTAATAGGGTATTGTTTTCTTTTTACTACATCCCTGGAAGTTTTTAATTTGACATGAATTGGAGGAACCTGTAGCTTTCCTCGATTTCTTTCCTTCGACCATACATCATGATGGATTTGGCTTTCTTCCGAAGTAGTGAGCAAGTTTAAGGAAGTAAGGAGTTTTCCCTGATTAACATATAGGCCTATGCCTAACCTTAACATTAAGTCCCTTCCTAATAAATTAGTTCCTGCTTTGGGAATTAACAAGAACTTAGTAGTGGCCGAGTTATTCTTATATTTGACTTCAATTTCCTCTAGAATTTTTGCCCCAAATCCTTCCCCTGTAACCCCTGAGACAGTAAGGTTTTCTGCTGAACATGCTAAACCTGATGGGAGAAGACATAGGGAAAGCGAGTTGCTCCTGAATAGACTAAGACAGTGACTATCTCTTATTTGGGTCCCACTGTTAAATTTATCAGGGGCTCTTGGTGGGACTCAAGATGGAAGATGTAGAGTCCCTGACCCCCCTATTCTTCAAATGTCATGAGTGGAAGGACTTTCTTTTCCCTCTCCCATTCGGGACATTCCCTCTTTAAATGTCCTGGCTTTCCACACACCAGAAACATCTGTTTTCCCTTCTCCCCCTCCCTGTTCCCTGACTCTCAGGTTTCATCCCTTTGCTTCCTGTATAGAGTCAGACAGCTGGGTACTTAGAAGGTCTACAAGTTCTATTTCCCTGGGCTTCCTGTTGAAGAGTTCCCCTGTTGTAGGGTGGACAGCATAATCTTTGCCTTTTGCTTCTTCCTTTCCTCATCCCTCTGTACATATACCTTTTGGGCCTCTTAAAAGTTCCTCTATGGGATGGTCTTTCCAAGTCTTTCCAATTTTCTGTCGTTTGTTTTTTTTTTTTTTTTGCAATGTCCCACCAAATATTGGTGACAAAGTGGAGCTTTAACATTCCTTGTCCCAGTGGGTCCTCTGTGTCTAAACCTGCATATTTTCTTATCTGTTCCTTAAGTCTGTTTAAGAATTCTATGGGCCCTTCATCTTTCCTTTTTTGTACATTAAATGCTCAGGAAATATTAGGGTCCAAGGAACTGATTCCAAATCCCTTTAATTATCATATCCCTGAGATCTCTCATGTTTTCTCAGTGGGCTTCATTGTTGTTATCCCACTGAGGGTCCTGGGCCGGGAATTTATGCTTCACTGCAAGGACATTTTGAACAAGAGGGTGTTCACGCTCCTGGACTATCATATTGGCCCTGCAGATCATGGTTCTTTCCTTTCCTGAGAAGAGAATACCTAGAATAGACATTAATTCAGCCCAAGTGTACGGTTGTGACTCCAGAAATTGGCCAATTTGATCTGTGACTCCAAAAGGGTCATCTAACAGTGGTTTGAGTTCCTTTCTTAGATTTCTAACCTCTGAGCTAGTTAAGTGGGCATTTACGAAGCCAGTATCCCCTCCTCCTAGTGGTACTTCCCTTAAGGGAAAAAGGATTAGGGCAGACTTCTTTGAGGAAGAGAGGAAAGGAAAGTTTTGGATATCCCTTTGGCATTGTTCTATTTCCCATTGGAGCTTTCCTGAGGAAAAGGCATGTTCAGGTGGCTGTCCAGCAGGGATGTGGGGTGGCAAGGCCCATGGGGCAGGGTTATATGAGGGAGGAACTGAGTGTTCAGCTTGGGGTGGAGGGGTAGGCAGAGGAAGGACTGAGTGTTCCACTTGGGGTGGAGGGATAGGCAGGGGAAGGTGATCTAGAGGATCCCATGCATCTTTAGATACAGAATTTGACTTAGGTAGGTCATCTTTGGGAGGTATTGAGTTTGGCTTTGCTTTCTCATCCTTTAGGGAATAGAGAAGGACAGGTCTTTTTCTCCAACATAGAGCATAATCTGTTTCCTCTTGAGAAACTGGACTTTTATCATTGACCTACTGGCCAAAAGACTGAAGGTCTGAGGATGGGTTCCTTAGTCCAAATAAAACAGCAATACTTTATCATATGCTATCTTTTCTTGTGTTTGGTCCTTTCATTATCCTTCCAGTATTTTAACATAAGGCATAGGGGACTGTCAGGGAGAATTTTATTGTCTGCTTGGCCTTTTATAGTCCCTGTCTTACTTGGGATATTTCCTATCCTGGCGGTTGGTGAGGCTAAATGTTTCATATTAGAGATTTCTTGCGCTCCCATGTCCTAGAGGCTGAACCTCCCCTTTTCCCACTGGAGGTTTCTTGTAGTCTTGTGAGCACCCGCTTCATCCTTGTTGACTGCTTCTCTTGTGGGAATTATAAGTCCCTTTTAACATTGGCGGGTTGGTATAATACACTAACTGGAAAACTGCCCTAAGTCCTATGAGGTGACCATGGAACCAAGTCCGGACTCCACATTCATTTCGTGCCCAGTGGCGCATTTAACTCACACACTTTCAACCTCCAGAGATCCCAGCCACCAAGGAATACTTTGTCACCCCAGTAGCAACATTTCTTACCTTGGTCTGTGCACAGAGTTACCTGGTCACTGTGGAATTCTTAAGGATCCTCCCTACAGCCCATGTTGCTGAGAGTCTGGATTTATTCATCACTTTGGGCAGGATTCGATCCTCCACCCCTGGGGCCACCACAACAAGGCAGTGGGATGCGTCTCCCTGTGAAAGATAATCACTAGCCCCTCCCAAAGGAGAATGGGATCCTGGAAAAGCCCCCAAATTTGTTGGAAGCAAGTGCTCAGCATAGCCAAAAGAAACCTGCACTTAGAAATTTTCTCAGCAAGGCACTTTACTTTACTTCTGCAGAAGGGTGCTGCTTATGCAGAGCACACCAAACGAGGGGAGGGGTTTTTAACCCTAACACAGCTTCTGTTTCTGTGTATTTCCCCTATTGGCTGGGTTGGACTGCACAATCTAAGCTGATCCTGATTGGTCAAGGCTTAAACTTTTCCAAATAGGGCAAATGTGCGATTTGTGAAGGGGTGGCGGTAAAGAAGAAATGGTTAGACTTAACAGAAGAGAGGGTAGGATTGTTTACAACTTATGACCAGGAAGTTGAGTCTTTGAAGAGGAACTCAGTTATTCCAACATCTGGGACAGGTCTCAGTTTATTTAGAAAGTTTATTTTGCCGTGGCTCAAGCCTGTAATCCCAGCACTTTGGGAGGCCGAGACGGGCAGATCACGAGGTCAGGAGATCGAGACCATCCTGGCTAACACTGTGAAACCCCGTCTCTGCTAAAAAAAAATACAAAAAACTAGCCGGGCGAGGTGGCGGGTGCCTGTAGTCCCAGCTACTTGGGAGGCTGAGGCAGGAGAATGGCGTAAACCCGGGAGGCGGAGCCTGCAGTGAGCTGAGATCCGGCCACGGCACTCCAGGCCGGGCGATAGAGCAAGAAAAAAAAAAAAGAAAGTTTATTTTGCCAAGGTTGAGGACACTCAGGAGGTCCTGATGAAGCAACTGTGTTGTCTGAGGCATATACCCAGGGTTCATCATCTCGTGCCAGGAAAATTTAGGACACCAACACACATGGGGAGTTTAGGAGTGGAGATTTAATAAGCAGAAGAAAGGAGAAAGAAAAACAGTGCTCTCTATTGAGAGAGAGGGGTCTTCCGAGGGAAAAGACCAGCAGGTGGTGGATGCACTGAATTTTATAGTCCAGGTTGAGGAGGCGGTGTCTGATTTACATAGGGCTCACAGATTGGTTCGATCAGGTATGACGTTTACATAGCATGCAGGGAAGGCTAGTTGCCTCACCCTAATCTTACTATGCAAACAAACTTTCTCCTTGGCAGGGGCCATCTTACCTGCTCCTTACTGTGTATGTGGCTGGCAGAGAAGGGAAGATGGAACCTCCATCTTGAGCATGTCTAGTCCCTAGTTCCTGCTGGCATTCACCTGTCCAAGCTCCCAACTTGCGTGTCTATGTCTACAGCTCAACTTCACAGACTGCTCTTTGTTTGAAAATGATTTCCAGCCTTGCCAACGTGGTGAAACCTCATCTCTACTAAAAATACAAAAATTAGCCGGGCATGGTGGCGCAAGCCTGTAATCCCAGCTACTCGGGAAGCTGAGGCAGGAGAACTGCTTGAACCCGGGAGGCAGAGGTTGCAGTGAGCTGAGATCACACCACTGCCCTCCAGCCTGGGCAACAGAGTGAGACTCCGACTCAGAAAGAAAAAAGAAAATGATTTGAGGCTGCTTTTCATTAAAAAGAAAAGCCTTACTGAGGACTGTCATACCCTTACTATCTGCCTAGGTGATTTCTTCTTAACTCCTGTATCACTGACAACATGTGCCCAGGGTAGTCAGAGCACAACTTGGTTTTACACATTTTAGGGAGACATGAGACATCAGTCAACATATGTAAGATGAACCTTGGTTCTGTCCAGAAAGGTGGGACAATTCAAAGCAAAGGCAGGACTACTGGAAGCAGGGAGGGGCTTCCAGATTATAGGTAGATAATAGACAAATGATTACATTCTTTTGAGTTTCTGATTAGCCTCTCAAAAGGAGGCAACAGATGTGCATTTACCTCATTCAGCAGAAGGGTGACTGAATAGAATGGGAGGGATGTTTGCCCTAAGCAGTTCCCAGCTTGACTTTTCCCTTTAGCTTAGTGATTTTGGGCCCCAAGATTTTCCTTTCAGAAGGGGTAGGAAATGGTGGAGGGCATATAGGTGAGAAAGTTTACAAAAACTGATTACACTACTCACTAATGGAATGTTGCATACTCTGGCTGAGTTATCTGACTTTTCCATGTAAGCTGTAAGGAAAGGCATGAGACCAGCAGTGTTTGATAGGAAACTGAGCCCTTTTTCTCTTCAGTTGAGGACGGAGCAGAGGTACTTGGCAGCAATGCCTTCACCAAAACTCTGAGTCTGCAGTTGGCAAGCTATTTCTCCTCCTTTAGCCTTTTCACATGGGAATGTGAGAAGAGAGTGCCCTTTTCTGCCTTAGCTTGTCAAAATCTCATCCTTCAGGTGTTGCCTCTTTAGGAAGTTTCCACCCATTGTAGCAAAAGCTGTCAGTTATCCGCCAAAATCACCAAAATCCATTTTTCCCCTCTATAGTCGCTGCAGCTGTGATGTTGCAGTCCAGTCAGCCTTCTTTGCAGTTGTGTATCCACCATCACCGTTAAGATACAGCATAATTCTGTCACCACAAAGATCCTCATTGCTACTCCTTTGTAGTTGCATGTACCCTCTCTCCTAACTGTCCAATATTTAATGACTTTTTAAAGTTAAAAACATTATTAAAAGTCATAGGAAGAGCTGGGCTAGCATAAAGACAAATCGTATTATGTTCCTGGATGAGAAGACTTAATATCATTCTTTCTCCTGAGTGAGGACTAGGTTAGGAATTCTTATTTCTCATGGTTGATTTTACTGGCACTCTATTCCTGCTAAATTTTTGTGTATTTTTACTAGAGACGAGGTTTCACCACATGGGCCAGGTTGGTCTCAAACTTCTGACCTCAGGTGATCCACCCACCTTGGCCTCACAAAGTGCTGGAATTACAGGCAAGAGCCACCATGCCTGTCCGGGAAATACTTGAATAAGTCAGTTAAATTCCCTGAGCTTGTTTTCTTATTTGTAAAGTGAGGGAAATATCATTGATACTTTTATATACCTCAGAGGAGAAGAAAACACTACCTTTGTAAGTCAAAGAAAGTTCATCACTTTTTATATTTAAAGTTTACAAACACAGGCTATTACATTTCTGGTTTTCTCTCTTTTTCATGTTTTGCTTACTCAGACTTTTTGGAGGAATTTGTAATTTGATCTCCCTTCCCTGTATTATATCAATAAGCCAAGCAGAATTTTCAATTTGGAAAGAAAAATTTGAAACACTAAGGAAATAGGTGTGGAGATCATGATAATGATGGAAAAAAGGGGATAATAGGTAGCATTTACTTAACACTTATTATGTGCTCTTGGCATCTGTTAAGTCATTGACACAACTAGTGTATATGCCCAGAGGATGCTTTTGGATCGATTAACAGTAAAGAAAGTTTAGAAATGGTACTTGACAAGAAGAGGGTTAAAAGAATAACCAGGTCAGGGCCAAGTGCGTGGCTCACGCCTATAATCCCAGCGCTTTGGGAGGTTGAGGTGGGTGGATCACTTGAGGTCAGGAGTTTGAGACCAGTCTGGCCAACATGGTGAAACCCTGTCTCTACTAGAAATACAAAATTAGCTGGGCATGGTGGTGCATGCCTGTAATCCCAGCTAGCTGGGAGGCTAAAGCAGGAGAATCAATTGAACTTGGGAGGCAGAGGTTGCAGTGAGCCAAGATGGAGCCATTGCACTCCAGCCTGGGCAGCAAGAGCGAGACTCCGTCTCCAAAAAAAATAAATAAATAAAATAAATAAATAACCAGGTCAGAGTCATCATTAGCATTTTGGAACTCGTATCCCTTACTCCTGTACTTAAACTTTCCTGTCATTTCCCATTTGAAAAAAGTTCTGTAAGCTTTGTTCTTTAATAGAAACACAATTTTATACCAATCATTCCTTTCCCAGCATCTGAAATGTGTCTGTTGAAGCATGAAATGATCACCAAGTCTGCTTTTTATATTTAGTTATATTTTGTTGATTGTCAGCTTACAGGTTTTTAGAATTTATTAGCTTAAAGATTTTATAATATATCCAGTGGGATGTCAGATTTTATAGTTTACCATTATCTGGAAAGATTTATAAGAGATTTTATCCTTGTGTATATACTTAAGATTTATAAATTATATTTTAATAATTCAAAATGTAATACACATTTACTTTTTAGGTTTAAACAAGTCTCTTAAGTGGTGTTTCATCACCGATGGAGAATTACTTCCAAGCAGAAGCTTACAACCTGGACAAGGTGTTGGACGAATTTGAACAAAACGAAGGTAAGAATTTACATTGGTGAATCTCTTTGCATTTGTGATATAGAGAATGTGGGGATATATTATTTAATAATATACAGGGGAAGGAATAACATTTTTTAGCACTAAATGCCAGATACTTACAATCCCCAGACCTTCTTATTGCCATTTTATAGATGAGAATAGAGGCAAAGAGAGGTTAAGCAAGTTTCTCAAAGTTGTCTTGCGAGCAAGTGGCAGGATTAGAATCCAGGCAGTGTGAACACTAGAGCCTGAGCTTTACCTACCCTATACAGTGAATGTATTGTCAAGAAATGCGCTTGCATTTCCTAAAGTAAGAAAAATTGCTCGTTCCATATTAATTGCCCAGTAAAGATACATTTAAAACTGTTTACATCACAACTGCCTAAATGGTTAATTATATATTCTCAAGCATCAGTAGAAATGTCCACTTAAGATTCACTTCTTTTGTTTGTTGGTTGGTTGGTTGGTTGGTTGGTTTTTTGAGAAAGTCTTGCTCTGTCTCCCAAGCTGGAGTGCAGTGCTCACTGGAACCTCTGCCTCCCTGGCTCAAGTGATTCCCATGCCTCAGCCTCCAGAGTAGCTGGGATTACAGGCACCCACCACCACGCCTGGCTAATTTTTGTATTTTTAGTAGAGAAGGGGTTTTGCCATGTTGGCCAGGCTGGTCTTAAACTCCTGGTGTCAAGCAGTCCTTCCTCCTCAGCCTCCCAAAGTGCTGGGATTATAGGCATGAGCCACCACGCCTGCCCAAGAGATTCACTTCTAATTTCCCTCTTGGTTTAACTTGAATGGGTAAGCCATAATTAAATTTCTTCCTCCTTACCGTATTTCCCCTGTGTTCTCTATTTCTAACAGGAAATGGCATTAACAAGTTTACAAAGTGATATATTTCCATCCAAAGTCCATGATTCCAGTCCAGGCAACATGACGAAACTCCATCTCTACAGAAAATACAAAGAAAATTAGCCAGGTGTGGTGGTGCACCTGTGGTCCCAGCTATTCGGGAGGCAAAGGAAGGAGAATCACTTGAGCCCTAGAGATAGAGGCTGCAGTGAGCTGTGATCATGCCACTGTATTCCAGCCCAGGTGACAGAGCGAGACCCTGTCTCAAAAAATAATGTAGCCCATGATTTTCATATTGGTTTACAAACCTTTGCTATATTCAGTGATTCGGGCTATTCTTTGATAGCAGATGGGAAGACAGATTAGTTTTGATTTTGCTGCTTTAGATCTTTAATAGAGCCAGCCTTAAATTGAATATGGGATCATGACAGTAAGGAGGGAAGAGAGAGAGGAAGGCTATGAGAATGGCCTGCTCTTCTCATATTTTACCATTGATGACCTAACACTAACCTGTGTTCCTAGACTCATTCCCGATTCATGTAAATGTGAAATCTAATCATTTGGGGTTTTACATCATCCAGGTGGCCTTTGTACATACCAAGCTGGAAAGTATATTATTTTCGGAGTTTCAACTGTTTGTATAAGTATTTTCTTAATCTTTGTTTTGATTTAGCCCTCTGTGTATCACAGTTCTTTGAGTCATAAGTACCTAGACAGTGTATTACACCTAATCATGTGAATACTATGCTAGAATACCGCTGACTCTAATCAAACTCTTAGTTCATTACATTTGTCTCTTTGTGACTTCTGTAGATTCTATTAGGGTGCTTTGTGTGTAGTTGTTTTTCAATACATTTTTGTTGAATCAGTAAAAATATTTTAGTTAGAAAATAGAGAAATTTCTTACAAAATAATAACTCCTTTAGAAGGAGAAGGATTTCTGAAACCAGCTTCTTCGTTGTAACTTTGTGGTTCATTTGTTTGAACTATTTTTTTGAATCTCACTACCAGTTGCATTAAAAACTATCGTTTCAAGCCTCGTGGTATCTTACAGAATATACTTTAAATAAAATGATTTCTCATTTTGTGTTAATTTATTTTCTTATTTAAATGAAAAAATATACCACAGACTGTGATGACACTAGGCAATTAACATTATGCCCAGGTAGGAGGCAGTTGAATAATGAAAATTTTATTACCCGATCATTTCTGTTTGAACATTGCTAAATATTCTTGTAAGAAGCTGTAACTATTTTTTTGTTTCCAGGAACCATATTGGAAATATGACTTACTTGCTTTTTTTTCTTTTCTTTTAAGGAAGCCTGTGTTACTAAACTTCAAATGTCTATAAAATCTCTACTGGTTCAAATTTGGTAAATTCAGGATTTGACATTTCAGAGGATACTAAGCCCATGCTTCACACAATCTGAGTTTTATGCCCTTTTAAACAACAACAACTACTTCTTTACACTAATTCTTTTCTCAACCCAAACTGATTTACTTATTGCTTCCTTAAATTCTTATATTTGGGGATATGCTTTTCCTTATTCCTCTATTTATTAATGCTTTCTTTTCCAAACTTACTTAAAACTGTCTTTGAAGCGTAGCCCAGTTCTTCCTGATTTGAAGCGTAGCCCAGTTCTTCCTGCCTCGATGAATTCAAGCTCACTTGCCTCATCCTGGAAAATATCTTTCTCCTCTGAATTTATTTTCTACTCCTACATAATAGTTTTCAGATACACTGAGTCCTCACTTGATGTCTTTGATAAGTTCTTGGAAACTGTGACTTTAAGCAAATTGATGTACTGTATGCCGGAGAACCTTAACTGTTATTTACATCAATTAGCTTATAGTAAAATTGGCTTCTTTATGCAGTGAGTTGTTTTGCTTATAATTGCAGTTTCCAAGAACCTATCAACAATGTTAAGTGAGGACTTACTGTACCTATGCTACTCCATACTGCTAATTAGATGTTTGTATGTATCTCTTATTCTCCCAATGAGATTGTATCCTTCTTAGAGGCAAGAGCTATCGTTTAATCTTCATGTTCCTCAATCCTGATGCTTTTAATATGGTAGATATTCACTTATATATTTATTGTGTATCTACTACCTATCAGGCACTATGCAAAGTGAGGACTTATATTGACAGAAATGATTTCTGCCTTCAGAAATCATTCAGTGGTTGAAAGAGAAGGGTAAATAAACTATTGCATTTCAGTGTAGTAAATGCCTTAATAAAGTTTTGATTAAGGTGCTATGGAAACATTGAAGATTAATGTTACAGATGAGGATTGAGGTTACAAATATATCTGCATAATTTCAGGGCCATGATTATCAGAGATACTGGAGGAAGAAAGCAGGAAAGGCACTGAATGCATTGTTCCTTATTTCTCTGATTTACTTAGACATATGCAATAGCCCTATAACTTGAGAGAATAACTTAGCCATTGTAGTTATGATCTGTTAAAAACTAAACAGAAACATTATATGAAATTATGCTTACTGGTAGACTGTAAGAAGGTTGATGTGATAAATGAACACTTTTTGCCCAGTGTCCTTAGATAATAATATAAATATGAACCTGATTAATATTTTGTATTGTGACAAATACAATACAGTATTTTGTATTGTGACAAATACAATATCTGCTTGTGACATGTTACAAGCAGAATTTCACATACCGTGGCAAACGTTCTTTTAACATGTGTTGGGCAAATTTAAAATATTTTTAAGTAAAAAGTATAATAAACCCCAGTGTACCCATCATCCAGCTTTCACAGCATTTCATATGCTGCCATTTTGTTTCATTTATACCTTTATCACCTTCTCACTTCCTGCTTCATTCTTATTTTTTTACAGCTTTTTAAAAGGCAAACTTTATATATATTAGAATGCATAGATCTTAACTGTCCAGTTTTGACAAATGGGTATATCACTCAAACCCACATCCCAATTGTAATATAGATTGTAGAACATTCAGTCTTTACAGAAAATTTCATTTTCCCTCCTACCTAATTACTTATCCTAGCCACTGTTCTAATATTTTTTCCATCTAATCCATTAGATTAGCACCTGTCCTGGCTTTGCTCAATCCAAGGGTGCTTTCCCCTCTTCTGGGTCCCATTCACCTGTGGATCAGTTTTAATTATGTTATTAGATTGAGGTAGAATTCTCTTGTTGTTTGGAATAGTCTGAGATATTACCATTTGGTGACATATAATTGCAGAGAATTGTCTGAAATATGTTTTCTTATTTTTAGCCCCGAATTAGAAATCTAATATCCTTGGAATATTTAATTTTCAAAGGATAGTTAGAAATGTTGATTAACTTAGTCACAAACTTTTCCAGTGTTACAAGCAAACTTATTGTAATTACTTATTTTTTTCCAGATGAAACAGTTTCTTCTACTTTATTGGATACAAAGTGGAATAAGATTCTAGATCCCTCTTCTGAGCGGCTGTCATTTAACCCTACTTTGGCCAGTGTGAATGAATCTGCAGTTTCTAATGAGTCACAACCACAACTGAAAGTCTTCTCTCTGGCTCATTCAGCTCCCCTGACCACAGAGGAAGAGGATCATTGTGCTAATGGACAAGACTGTAATCTAAATCCAGAGATTGCCACAATGTGGATTGATGAAAATGCTGTTGCAGAAGATCAGTTAATTAAGAGAAACTATAGTCGTGATGCTCAATGCAGTGCTGTTGAAGTGGGAGAGAAGAAATGTGGAAACCTGACTTGTCTGCCAGATGAGAAGAATGTTCTTGTTGTAGCCGTCATGCATAACTGTGACAAAAGGACATTACAAAACGATTTACAGGATTGTAATAATTATAATAGTCAATCCCTTATGGATGCTTTTAGCTGTTCACTGGATAATGAAAACAGACAAACTGATCAATTTAGTTTTAGTATAAATGAGTCCACTGAAAAAGATATGAACTCAGAGAAACAATTGGATCCATTGAATAGACCGAAAATAGAGGGGAGTTCTGTTAACCATCTGTGTACTACTTCATCTGATAGTCTAGCCAGTGTCTGTTCCCCTTCACAATTAAAGGATGATGGAAATATAGGTAGAGACCCCTCCATATCTGCGATTACAAATTTAACGGTTGATTCAGTAATCTCATCCCATGGAACAGATGGAGGTCCTGCTATTAGAAAGCAAGAGAACTATATACCAGATGAGGACCTCACTGGCAAAATCAGCTCTCCTAGGACAGGTCTAGGGAGTCCAAATTCCTTTTCCCACATGAGTGAGGGGATTTTGACGAAGAAAGAGCCAGCAGAGGAGAGCACAACTGAAGAATCCCTCCGGTCTGGTTTACCTTTGCTTCTCAAACCAGACGTGCCTAGTGGGTCTGGAAGGAATAATGACTGTGAACGGTTTTCAGATTGCCTTGTGCCTAGTGAAGTTAGGGCTGATGAAAATGAAGGTTATGAACGTGAAGAAATTCTTGGCACTACGGAATTCCTTAATATGACAGAGCATTTCTCTGAATCTCAGGACATGACTAATTGGAAGTTGACTAAACTAAATGAGATGAATGATAGCCAAGTAAACGAAGAAAAGGAAAAGTTTCTACAGATTAGTCAGCCTGAGGACACTAATGGTGATAGTGGAGGACAGTGTGTTGGATTGGCAGATGCAGGTCTAGATTTAAAAGGAACTTGCATCAGTGAAAGTGAAGAATGTGATTTCTCCACTGTTATAGATACACCAGCAGCAAATTCTCTATATAATGGTTGTGATTCCTATGGAATGCAGGGCCCAGGTGTTTCTTTTGTTCCAAAGACTTTACCCTCCAAAGAAGATTCAGTAACAGAAGAAAAAGAAATAGAGGAAAGCAAGTCAGAATGCTACTCAAATATTTATGAACAGAGAGGAAATGAGGCCACAGAAGGGAGTGGACTACTTTTAAATAGCACTGGTGACCTAATGAAGAAAAATTATTTACATAATTTCTGTAGTCAAGTTCCATCAGTGCTTGGGCAGTCCTCCCCCAAGGTAGTAGCAAGCCTGCCATCTATCAGTGTTCCTTTTGGTGGTGCAAGACCCAAGCAACCTTCTAATCTTAAACTTCAAATTCCAAAGCCATTATCAGACCATTTACAAAATGACCTTCCTGCAAACAGTGGAAATAATACTAAAAATAAAAATGATATTCTTGGGAAAGCAAAATTAGGGGAAAACTCGGCAACCAATGTATGCGGTGCATCTTTGGGAAACATCTCTAATGTTGATACAAATGGGGAACATTTAGAAAGTTATGAGGCTGAGATCTCCAGTAGACCATGCCTTGCATTAGCTCCAGATAGCCCAGATAATGATCTCAGAGCTGGTCAGTTTGGAATTTCTGCCAGAAAGCCATTCACCACTCTGGGTGAGGTGGCTCCAGTGTGGGTGCCGGATTCTCAGGCTCCAAATTGCATGAAATGTGAAGCCAGGTTTACATTCACCAAAAGGAGACATCACTGCAGAGCATGTGGGAAGGTAAGTTGCATGTATAAGCTCAGAAATCTGGCATGTGCATTTTGTAATGCTGAATTAGATAGTAATAAAGGCAATGTAAGGTGAATATATGTCTGGTTGAGTTGACATAAATAGCATTTTTGAAAACCCAGTTCTAGTAAATTTCTGTATAAAAAATGACCTCACTGATTCTTAGATAGTATATACACTTTTTTTTGTTGCCATGATTTACGCTGAATCAGTTTTTATGAAGAGATGAGAATTGAGGAAGTGTAAACTTTGTGGTTTCTGTATTGATAGCTACTTGGTTAATGTAATAGTTTGAAATAAGGAAGTTATTCTTTCAGTTTAGGAAATATTTGTCATTAACTTTTATTGCATTATTTATTGAAAAATACATTTAAATACAAAAAATAAAAATAAAAATTACATTTAATTCTTGAAAAATGTTACACTTAGAATCCATTCCACTTTTTTTCTGTGAGATTTTTGCCATTATACGAAACATTCTGGAACTCTTTATAGACATGCACACATATTTTTGTCTTTTCTCCCATATAACTTTGATACAAAGTAGAAATGAAGTCTGTAGATTTTTATGACAAGGTTGTAAGAATGAGATTCCTTAGCTCTCCCCAAATTTTGTTAGCTAAAACCGCATCTAGTTTTTTGTTTGTTTGTTTGTTTAGAGTTGTAAATAAGGAGGGAAGGAGATTTTATATTTTTGAGATTTGGTGCCAGGTCTAGAATAAAATGTCAGCTTTGTTACTATTAATTATATATACTAAGGCTTAGTTTTATAATCTGTAAAAAGAAACCAAAAAAGACTAATAGCTTTTATTGGGCTGTTGTCAAGATTAAATGAGATCTGAGAAGTCATAGTGCTCAATGATTAATCTCTTCCTCCCTTCTTGCCTGATTTTTTGGTCCATCTGTATTAATTAGGGTTCTTTCAACTTCAAGGAACAGAGTATTTGACCCCCAGTGACTTAGGTGAAAATAACATTTATTTCATCTAAACAGAAGCTATGAGACTCAGTGATTTATGTCTGGGTGCAGAGACAGGATCATGGAAGTTCTCTTGGTCTTCCCCTCATGTCAGAAGATAGTATCTCAGTTTTAATTATCAGGTCTCAACCTGACAACTTCCTAACACAAAGAAACTGGCTGGGGGGGAAAAGAGCCTACTCTACTCTTGCCACCCTCGTATCAGGGAGGAAGGGACCTCCAGCAACTTCCTTCAATTTACTGGCCAGTTTTAGACCATGACAATTATAGGCAAAGGGGATTGGGATTATCTAATCAATCATAATTTATCTCCTGGGGCTGAGTAAAGGTGGGATTCTGTTAACAAAGGAGAAGGGAAAGTAGTGATATGTAGGATGAGTAAGTCTAGACGTGTAATCTACAACATGAGGACTCTGCAGAATAAAATTATACTTTATTTGGGATTCGTGCTAAATGAGTAGAGTTTAGTTCCTCTTGCCACAAAAACGGGTAACTATGTGAGATAATGGATAGGTTAATTTGCTTTACTATAGTAACCTTTTTACTTTCTGGATGTATCTCATCACATCATGTTGTATACCTTAAATGTATATAATAAAATTTATTTTAAAAAAAGAGGAGGAAAATAGTTCCTAGGTGGGCAGTCACTAAGGTTTACTAGAAAATCCTAGCACAAAAGAACCAAATTATTGGGAGCAGAAAGAAGCTAAAGCTGACACTGGGCTGTTGGTCTCTGATTGCTAAAGTCTGAAGAAAATGATGTGTCTAATTCCTAAATATTTTCCAGTCTTCTTGTTAGCTGAAATACTATTTGGAGATTAAATTCATCATTCTTACGTTGTTCTGTATTTTGCTTACTGTAACACTTTCTGAAATTTTTGCTTTCTTAAGTAAATAATGAAAACGTTTTTGGTAAAGGCCAGCACATCCAGTTACAATGAGTAAATAGGTACCTTAGGTGGATTCAGAAAGAAAATGATGCACAAAATGCATCACAAATTGCAAAATGGTTGGAATTTTTGCTGAGTGGAATTTGTGGAATTTATGAATTCATGGATTCATGTGGATTATGGATTCATAATTTCATCTTTTCCCCTCATTTACCTTAGAGATGTTATAAGTATTAATGAGATAATATCTGTAAAAATCCTTGAGCTTTTCAGAAGCAAAGGGCTTATAAACATAGATATTAATTGGATTATGCTGGGAATGCAGCTAGAAAAATACCCCAAGCGATGTGATTTTGTAAAATAGTGTTATATATTGAAAAAAAGAAAGTTTGTTCCATTTCAGTAGAAATTAAGCATATATAGTAATTACTTAGCATTTATAGCCATATTCCCTTTACTGCAACAAGCATATATTATGTCTAATATATAAAAGATTCTAGGATAGGTATTGGGGATTCAGAGGTATGTAAATTGGAATTTATGATCTCATGAGAATCTTTTTTTTTTTTTTTTTTGAGAGACAGAGTCTCTGTGGCCCGGCTGGAGTGTGTGGCGTGATCTCTTGTGATCTCAGTTCACTGCAACCTCTGCCTCCTGGGCTCAGGTAATTCTCCTGCCTCAGCCTCCTTAGTAGCTGGGACCACAGGCGTGTGCCACCACACCTGGCTAATTTTTGTATTTTTAGTAGAGATCAGGGGTTTCACTATGTTGGCCAGGCTGGCCTGGAGCTCCTGACCTCAAGTGATCCACTTGCCTTGGCCTCCCAAAGTGCTGGGATTACAGACATGAGCCACTGTGCCTGGCCAATCTACTGACTTTCTAATTATGGTTTCATTTATATCTTATCTTAGTTTATTATTTGTTTTTGCAATTCAGTTCCAAGCTCCATGAGGGTAAGGATTTTTTCTGCCTTGATTGTTGCTGTATCCTCAGCCCTAGAGCATGTGGGTGCTCAGTAGATATTTGTTAGATGAATTAAAAAATAAATGAATACTATTTCTTAACGCAGCAGTACTTTTTTTTTTTAATCCAGTGCCTTCAATCTTTAGATGATGGTATCAAATTTAGATATAATGGGTGTAAGAACTTTGGAAAATATTTTTAAATTAGTCATATATATTGTTCCTACTTAAGAACAGATTCAAACCAAAATGTTTCTTTCCCTAGTTTTTTATTTACTTATATACTGATGGGAGCGAATAGATATGAGAGTAGTAAGTAGCTGCTTTAGAATATTACATGTCAGTTTTACAGTTTCCCTCATACTTTGCATGAAAATTTGTCTTGCCTTGTAATTGATGTGATTTTAGCCATCTGGCATGAAAAAAACAGGACCAACATTTAGATTAATGGATTCTAGTGAAGCTGAACCCAGGGAAATATTTTCCATTACACACCCTCCAAAAGGCTGTATTGGTTAAAAGTGGTCTCACCCTGACTGTCATAGCACTTGTCACACAGTATTGTCTTTGTTCCCCATTAGGTTGTAAAGATCTTGAGATTGCCTCTGATTTGTTTTTGTATTCAGCATCCAGCACAAATACCTGGCACTTATGAAGTACTCAATAAATGTTTGTTAATGAGTGAGTAAATGAGTCCCAGATCATTGATTAATTCAGCAAACACTGAGTGCCTATTATTTGTCTGTCGCTGTGCTGGGTGCCAGGTTTATATCAATGATGTTGTGCTGCTTACCCTCATGGTATGTAAAGAGTAGGCCAGTGGCAAAAACAAAACAAAACAAAAAAGCATGACTTGTGGCAAGGGCTATGAAGGAGATAAGGAGGGATAATATAAAAAATGGGGGTGGGAGAAGAAGGTATGAGAAGGCATCTGAGAAGTGACATAGATGACACATCAAGGTTGAGGAGTCAGTTCTTCAAAGAACAGAGAGAAAATGCTGCAAGAAGTAGAACAGCATGGACAAAGCCATTGAGGTAAGAAGGGACCTATTCAGCAAACTGAAGGAAGTGCAGTATAGTGGACAAGGGAAGAGTCACATAAAAAGATGGGAAAGGCAGGTGCAGTGGCACAGCCCTGTTGTCCCAGCTACTTGGTAGGCTGAGCATGTTATGATCGTGCCTGCGAATAGCCACTGTACTCCAGCCAGAGTGACAGAGCTGAGACCCCATCTCCATTAAAAAAAAAAAAATGCTGATGAGGAACTTAAGGAATAGATGATGTCGAGCTTTGCAGGTCATATAAGGAGCACAATGGGAAGCCATGGGAATGGGTGAGATTACCAAGGGAAGAGAATGGACTCAGGGCTGAGCCCTTGAAGTCAAGCAGAGGAGGACCCAGTACCAGTTGCCAAGGAGTGAGCAGAGAGGTAAATAAATAGAAAACCAGGAAAATATGGTCTCTTGGAAGTCAAAAGAGGAATGTAGTTTGTGAAAGGGGTTATCACCTATATAAAATACTGTCAGTAAGATATGGTTAGGAAAGGGACCATTGGACTTGCCTATAACAGTGTCATTGAAAAAAGCTGATTGAGTGGAGCAATGGATGCAGAAGCCAGATGGGAATGCATTGAAAGTGGAATATGAAGGGAGGAAGTGGAGATGGCTTTTTGAAGAACTTTTGCCATGAAAACAGAAAAAAATTGTAGCAATTATTAGATGGAGATGGTGGTTATGGATGCGTTTTTGAGGATGGGAAATACTGTTGTCTTTATATAGTGGTATGGGTGATCCTCTAGAAAAGAAGTTTTAGGAGAAAGGGAGGATTGAACAAAGGAAGAGAAAAATCCTTGAGAAAGCCAAAGGGATGGGATCTACAACATGTTGAGGATTTGCTCTTCAGTGGGTAGGGCCAGACAGAGGTTGGTTTATGAAGTTAGTGGTGAGAGCATGAAGAAATTTACAACTGATTGGCTGATACTTCATATAGAAAATATAAACATTGTGAAGGGTGAAATAGGGATAGATGATGAAGGTTTGAGGACAGTGAGATAGTTACATTGGAGAGGGAAAGTAAAGCCTAACAGTGAATTGAAATTTCAAGAGCCCTTTGTGCTTGGCATCAAACTTTCAGTCAGTAGATATTTATTAGATGAATTAAAAAATAATCCAGTCCAGTCCTGACTTAGTGGGTTAGAATCAGTATTTGTCCTTGGAGATATGGTGAGATTGTTATATTATCTTTGCAATACAAGCATTTTAGGTTGGAGAAGCAAGAAAAGTTCCGTAGGACCAGTCTGTGCTGCTACCTGTCCACCTATTTCCATTTATTTGTTCTTTTTTAAAAAAATTAAAAATTTAGCCAGATGCAAGTGGCTCACGTCTGTAATCTCAGCACTTCGGGAGGCTGAGGCAGGTAGATAGCTTGAGATCATGAGTTCGAGACCAGCCTGGCCAATATGGTGAAATCCCATCTCTACTAAAAATACAAAAATTAGCCGGGTGTGGTGGCAGGCAGCTGTAATTCCAGCTACTTGGGAGGCTGAGGCACAAGAATTGTTTGAACCCAGGAGGCGGAGGTTGCAGTGAGCCAAGATTGAGATCACACCACTGCACTCCAGCCTGGGTGACAGAGCGAGACTCTGTCTCAAAACAAAAAAAAAATTTATGACATATTATTTGTTCTTTCATTCAGTGAGCATTTACTTACTGTGTGGTATTCTGTTTTTTACTAAAGAGAAGCAGGAAAAAAAAAAAAAAAAGGAAAAGAATGGGCCTCCTGGTAAAACATACCATTCATGTTTCTGAAGATGACTTAAAGATATGAAATGAGAAATGAACAGTTACAAAGCTGCAGATGCTCTGCAGTGGGCAGCAGAAAGATTGTGGTGGTGGTGGTGGTTGTGAGGAGAATGACATACTAATATTTATTGTTTATCATTTGCCAGGTGCTTTTCTAAATCTAGACTTATAGGCTTTATTTAATACACATAACAACCCTAGGAAGTAGCTACTGTTACAATCCACATTTACGAGTGACAAAATAGGCCTAGAAAGATTTAGTAACTTGTTCAAAATCACACAGCTGGTAAGTGGAGTTAGGATTCAAACTTAGGGACTTTGACTTCTAGAAACAAAAGGGAGCTGGCATTTGTTTCGTGCCTACTCTGCTTTATCTAACTTAATCTTCCTAGTAAACCTATGAGATAGATGATGGTATCCTTAATTAACATTGAAGAAACTGATATGGTAGAACTCTGAAGCAGTCTTGCTAACTGTATAACTCATGCTCTTTCCCATAAATAAAGTTGAGAGATTAAAAATAAATAGGTTTCTTTATGGTGATTTTTATGTTATTTTCTTTGCATTTCTGAGAGGAATGTCTGCATTTACACCATAATTTTTATTTTTAATTTTTGGAGACAGGGTCTCACTCTGTCACACAGGCTGGAGTGCAGTGATGCAGTCTCAACTCACTGCAGCCTCTACTTCCTGGGCCCAGGCAATTATCCCACCTCAGCCTCCTGAGTAGCTGGGACTACAGGCACACACCACCACACCCAGGTAATTTTTGTATTTTTTTGTAGAGACGGGATTTCGCCGTGTTGCCTGGGCTGGTCTCAAAACTCCTGGGCTCAAGCAATACATCAGCCTCGGCCTCCCAAAGTGCTGGGATTATAGGTGTGAGCCACCATGCCTGGCCTTTATGGCATAATTTTTAAAACAAATTCCTTAAATACTGTTTCAAAGAGAAAGATGAAAAATGTCTAATATTTATTTTATTAGATATAAATTTCTTATTTTGAATAGTTAGTTGCTAAATTAGTTGCAGTTTATTTTTGGGTAACTTGAGTTGAAGTCATTTTTGTTTAACATTTGAGAATTTAGGTGTGAATACAGAAAATCTGTATTAGTAGCACATTAAGACAATAACTTCAGAGATCAGTTTTCTTAAGGATTTTTTTTATCCTGTTTTGTTTTATTTATTTATTTATTTTGAGACAAACTCTTGCTCTGTTGCCCAGGCTGGAGTGCAGTGGCATAATCATGGCTCACTGCAACCGTGACCTTCCAAGGTCAAGCAATCCTCCCACCTCAGCCTCCTGGGTAGCTGGGGCAACAAGCATCAACAAGCATGTGCCACCACGTGTAACTAATTTCTTTTTTTTTTTTTTTCGTGAGATGGAGTTTTACTCTTGTTGCCCAGCCTGGAGTGCAGTAGCAAGATCTTGGCTCACTGCAACCTTTGCCTACTGAGTTCAAGCAATTCTCCTGCCTCAGCGTCCTAAGTAGCGGGGATTACAGGCGCCTGCCACCACACCTGACTAATTTTTTGTATTTTTAGTAGAGACAGGGTTTCATCATGTTGGCCAGGCTGGTCTCGAGCTCCTGACCTCAGGTTATCCACCCACCTTGGCCTCCCAAAGTGTTGGGATTACAGGCGTGAGCCACTGTACCCAGCCACTGATTTTTTAAAAAAAATTTAATGTTGCCTAGGCTGGTCTCGAAGTCCTGGGGTCAACGGATCATCTTCACTTCAGCCTCCCCAAGTGTTAGGATTATATGTGTGAGCCACTGCTTCTGGCTTCCTTTGGTTTTAAAACATGGCCACTGGTTGGGCTCCTTGGGAAGCAGAAAGGTAGTAGGCCCTCACTCAGTACCAAATGTTATTCACAGTTAACTTAGGTGCAAAGTGGAATAAAGCACACGTAGCTAGAAAATGTTTGCACTGAGTTCATGCTATTTTTTGTTTTTTGCATCTCTTCTCCTGAAAGCCATCTCCTTCTCAATATCTAGTCTGCTGATACATTCTAAATACTAGTCATAATTTTTTATTGTGGTAAAATATGCATAACATAAAATTTACCAGTGTATATGGGTTTAAGGGTGTATGGTTCAGTGGCATTAAATGCATTCACATTGTTGTACAACCATAACAACCATCTCCAGAACTTTTTGTTTTTTTTGAGACAGAGTCTCGCCTCATTGCCCAGGCTGGAGTGCAATGGCGTGATCTTGGCTCACTGCAACCTCCGCCTCCTGGGTTCAAGTGATTCTTCTGCCTCAGCCTCCCGAGTAATTGGAATTACAAGTACCCACCCCCACATCTGGCTAATTTTTGTATTTTTAGTAGAGACGGGGTTTCGCCATGTTAGTCAGGCTGGTCTCAAACTCCTGACCTCAGGTGATCTGCTCGCCTCGGCCTCCCAAAGCGCTGGGATTACAAGCATGAGCCACTGTGCCCAGCCATTTTTATCATCTCAAACTTAATAACTTTCCATCTTTCCTTGCCCCTGATGCCTGGTGACTGCTATTCTACTCTCTCTATGAATTTCACTATTCTAGGTACCTCATATAAGAGGGGTTACACAATGTTTGTACCTCTGTGTCTATCTTCACATTTCATCCATGTTGTAGCATGTATTAGTCAGAAGGACAGAACCAATAGGATATGGATATATATATGTGATATATATGATATATATATGACTTTAATAGGTAGGATATATGTGTATATACAAGAATTTATTAGGGAGAATCAGCTCACATGGTTAGAAGGTGAATTCCCACAATAATCTATTGGCAAGCTGGGGAAAGAGAAGCTAGTGGTATGGCTCAGCCCAAGTTTGAAAGCCTCAAAAGCAGGGAAACCAACAGTGCGGCCCTCAATCTGAGGCCCAAGGCCTGAGAGCCCCCAGGAGGGTGCTAGTGCAAGTCTCAGAATCCAGACCCCAAAGAACCTGGAGTCTGATGTACATGGGCAGGAGGAGGGGATATAAGCATCTGATAAGGAAAAAGAGAAAGCAAGCCAGAAGAGTCAGCAAGCAGGCTTATCTTTGCTTCTTCTGCCTGCTTTGTTTTCGTGCACTGGCAGCTGATTGGATGGTGCCCACCCCCATTGAGAGTGGGTCTTCCTCTCCCAGTCCACTGACTTAAATGTCAGTCTCCTCTGGCAGTACCCTCACGGACACACCCAGAAGCAATACTAGCCATCTAGGCATTCCTCAGTCCAGTCAAGTTGACACCTAATACCAATCATCACATAGTGTGTATCAGAGTTTCATTCCTTTTTAACTCTGAATGTTTCATTGTATGTATGTACCACATTTTGTTAATTCATTTATCCATCAATGGACACTTCACTTGTTTTCACCTCTTGGCTATTACCAATAATGCTACTATGAACATGGGTATACAAGTATCTATTTGAGTCCCTGCTTTCAGTTCTTTGTGTATATACCCAGAAGTAGAATTGCTGGATTGTATGGTAGTCCTGTGTTTAATTTTTTGATTAAGCACCATATTCTTTTTCCACTGCAGTTGCAGAATTTTCCATTCCCACCAACTATTCACAAGAGTTCCAGTTTCCCACATCTTTGTTGATACGGTTTGGCTCTGTGTCCCCACCCAAATCTCATCCGAATTGTAATCCCCATGTGTTGGGGGAGGGGCCTGGTAGGAGGTGATTGAATAGTGGGGGCAGATTTCCCCCTTGCTGTTCTCTTAATAGTGAGTTCTCATGAGATCTGGTTGTTTGAAAGTGTGGCACTTTCCCCTTTGCATGCTCTCTCTCTCCTGCTCCACGATGGTAAGATGTGCTTGCTTCCCCTTTGCCTTTTGACGTGATTGTAAGTTTCCTGAGGCCTTCCAGTCATGCTCACTGTTAAGTCTGTAGAACTGTGAGTGAAATCCCTTTTCTTCATAAATTATCTAGTCTCCAGTAGTTCTTCATAACAATGTGAAAATGGACTAATATACTTGTCAACACTTGTTTTCTATTGTTTTGATAATAGCCATATTAATAGGTGTGAAGTGGTATCTCACTGTGGTTTTGGTTTGTATTTCTCTAATGATTAGTGATGTTGAGCATCTTTTCATGTACTTGTCTCTATGTATCTCTGGAGAAATGTCTATTCAGGTCTTTTGCCCATTTTTACATTGGGTTGTCTTTTCTGTTGTTGAGTTTTAGAGCTCTTTATATATAATTCTGGATATCAGTCTCCTATCACATAAATGATTTGCAGATATTTTCTCTCATTCTTGGGTTTTTCACTGTGTTGTCCTTTGATGCACCAAAGTTTTTAATTTTGATGAACTCCAACTTACATTTTCTTTTGTTGCCTGTGCTTTTGGTGTCATATCAAAGAAATCATCTCCAAATTTGATGTCATGAAGTCTTTCCCTTATGTTTTCTTCTAAGTGTTTTGCAGTTTTAGTGCTTGTGTTTAGGTCTTTGATCCATTTTGAATTAATTTTTCGTGTATAGTATTAGCTTAGATTTATTTTTTTGAATGTGAGTATCTGGTTTTCTCAGTACCATTTGTTGGAAAGACTGTTCTGTTCCTATGGAATGGTTTTGGCACTCTTGTCAAAACTTACTGGACCATATAAGTGAGAGTTTATTTCTGGGCTTTTTTCTATTCCATTGGTCTTTATGTCTGTCTTTAATGTCAGTACCACATGGTTTTCATTACCATAGCTTCGTAGTAAGTTTTGAAACCACGGAATGAGAGTCCTCTGGGGTTGTTGTTTGTCAAGATTATTTTGGCTATTCTGGATCCCTTGAGATTCAATTTGAATTTAAGAAGGATTTTTCTGTTTCTGCAGAAAATATAGTTGAGGTTTTGATACAGATTGCATTGAATCTGTAGATCACTTTGGGCATTGTTGACATCTTAATAATAAGTCTTCTAGTCCATGAACATGGGATGTTTTTCCATTTATTTATATGTTCTTTAATTTCTTTTGGCAATCTTTTGTCTTTTATAGTTTTCACTGTACAAGTATTTTATCTCCTTGGTTAAGTTAATTTCTGGGCATTTTATTCTTTTTGTTGCTATTGTAAATGGAATTGTTTCCTTAATTTCTTTTTTTTTTTTTTTTGAGACGGAGTCTCGCTCTGTTGCCCAGGCTGGAGCGCAATGGCAAGATCTCAGCTCACTGCAAACTCCACCTCCCAGGTTCACGCCATTCTCCTGCCTCAGCCTCCCGAGTAGCTGGGATTACAGGCGCCCGCCACCTCGCCCGGCTAGTTTTTTTTTGTATTTTTTTAGTAGAGACGGGGTTTCACCGTGTTAGCCAGGATGGTCTCGATCTCCTGACCTCGTGATCCACCCGTCTCGGCCTCCCAAAGTGCTGGGATTACAGGCTTGAGCCACCGCGCCCGGCCAATTTCTTTTTTGGATAATTCATTATTAGTATGTAGAAATGCAACTGACTTTTTTGTTGATTTTGTATCCTGAAACTTTGCCACATTTATTAGCTCTAACAGTTTTTGTGTGTTAGTTTGTGGGGAATCTTTGAGGTTTACTGAATGTAGCATATGTTGTCAGTATACAGAGATAATTTTACCTTTTCCTTTCCAATTTGGGTGCCTTTTATTTATTTAATTGCTCTGGCTAAATTTCCAATACTATGTTAAATAGACATGGCAAAAGTACATAACCTTATCTTTTTTCTATCTTAAAGCAAAAGTTCTTTCAGTCTTTTTTTTTGAGACAGGGTCTCACTCTGTCACCCAGACTTGAGTGCACTGCCACCATCTCACCTCTCTGCATCCTCAGCCTCCTGGGCTCAAGATATCTTCCAGCCTTAGCCTCTTGAGTCGCTGGGACTAACAGGTGTGAACCACCACACCTGAGTAATTTTTAAAATTTTTTAGTAGACATGAGGTCTACTGTGTTGCCCAGGCTGGTTCTGAACGCCTAAGCTCAAGCGATCTGCCTGTTTTGGCCTCCCAAAGTGCTAGGATTACAAGTGTGAGTCACCATGCTTGGCCAGCTTTCAGTTGTTCTTTGTTTGTTTGTTTGTTTTTTGGTTTTTTTTTTACATGGAGTCTCACTCTGTCACCCAGGCTGGAGTGCAGTGGCGCGATCTCGGCTCACTGCAACCTCTGCCTCCCAGGTTCAAGCGATTCTTCTACCTCAGCCTCCTGAGTAGCTGGGATTATAGGCACATGCCACCATGCCTGGCTAATTTTTGTATTTTTAGTAGAGATAGGGTTTCACCATGTTGGCCAGACTAGCTTTCAGTCTTTTACCAGTGCATATGATGTTGGCTCTGGATTTTTAATATATGGCCTTTATTATGCTGAGATAATTTACTTCTGTTACTAGGGTTGTTTTAAGGTTTTTTAAATCATGAAAGTGTTGAATTTTGTTAAATGCTTTCTCTGTATGAATTGAGATGATCATTTGGGGTTTTTTGTTTCATTTTGTTCGGGTAATGTGATTACATTAATTGATTTTCATATGTTGAATTATCCTTGCATTCCAGTAATAAATATCACTTGGTTATGGTGTATAATTCTATTAATATGTTCAATTTAATTTGCTATTAATTACTTGAGGATTTTTGTATCAATATACATTCATACAGAATATTGGTCTGTAGTTTTCTTATAATATGTCTGCCTTGTTTTGGTATTGAGATAGTGCTGGCTTCATAGAATGAGTTAGGAAGTGTTTCCTCCTCTTCAGTTTTTTGAAAGAGTTTGAGAAGGATTGGTGTTCTTTAAATGTTTGGTAGAATTTACCAGCAAAATCATCTAATCTAGGACTTTTCTTTGTTGAGAAGTTTTTGATTACTGATTCGATCTCCCCACTAGTTATAGGTTTATTCAGATTTTCTGTTTATTACTGATTCAGTCTTGGTACGTATTGTGTTTCTGGAAATTTATCCATTTAATCTAGGTCACATTTTTATTGTAGCGCTGAAGCATTTTATTACAAAAAAATGGTACTCATATACATAAAGTAATATGAACTTAAAATTCATACATTTGCTTCATTTTTTAGTTTGACATTCTAGCAAATCATTTGCTCCATTAATTTTTGGTTATGATAGAAGAAGATATACCTGGATGATTTAAGAGCATAATTTGTCAATGAGCACCTTTTATTTTCTCTTTATTGGCAGTAGTGCTTACAGCTACTATTAATGCTACTTTCCATTTTGTCATTTCGGGTTCAAACACACCTCTGTAATAGCCTCCACCGAAGGCAGATTTTGGTAGACTTTGAAAATTTTGGGTTTTTGTTGTTGTTTGTTTGTTTTGGGGTTTTTTGTTCTGTTTTGTTTCGTTTTGTTTGAGACAGAGTCTCGCTCTGTCGCCCAGGCTGGAGTGCAGTAGCGCAGTCTTGGCTCACCAGCCTCCCAAGTAGCTGGGACTACAGGCGTGTACCACCACACCTGGCTAATTTTTTGTATTTTTAGTACTGACGGGGTTTCACCATGTTAGCCAGGATGGTCTCGATCTCCTGACCTCATGATCCGCCCACCTCAGCCTCCCAAAGTGCTGGGATTACAGGCATAAGCCACCATGCCTGGCCGAAAAATTTGTTTTACTTGAGGTTCTACATGCCTTATGGGTTGTAAAACATAACAGCCGGCATATCCTGCAGCAGCAATGGTCAGTCTGACTGCTACCACTGTACTGGCCATGGCTGGGCTCCCTGCTGCACCAGGAGCATGGCTCATTCCAGCCCAGAGGTTGCAGCCAACAGTGACACACCTTTACCAGAGACTGACACAGCCACCGATGGCAAGCACAAACCACCGGATTATAATTTTTTTAAAGAAGAGAATTATTTGAAAAACAATCTTGGTGTAGTGGCTCACGCCTGTAATCCCAGCACTTTGGGAGGCCAAGGCAGGCAGATGACTTGAGCCTAGCAATTCTAGACCAGCCTGGGCATGGTGGCATGTGCCTGTGGTCCCAGCTGCTCAGGAGGATCACCTCAGCCCAGGGTGGTTGAGACTGCAGTGAGCTGTGCTCATACTACTGCACTCCAGTCTAGGTAGGTGACAAAAGAAAGAAAAACACAGAGTTTATATTATTGTTTTATATTGAGTCTTAAATCAGTGCTCTCTCTGGCGGAACAAATCAGAAGTTGGTTATAGAATGTCAGCTGGCAAAGTATCTTTATTATTTACAGCATCTGCATTAGTTAAAACCACATTTTCAATATATAAATGGGCAAAAAGATGTTTAGGTGGGTTGGTAAACAGTGGAGAAATATTTTAATTTACTAGACACTAAGGTAGAAATTAAAATTTTATGCTTATATAACAAAAAATAGAAAATGTTGATAGTATTCAATGCTGGTGAAATTGACACTGTTATATTTATACATTTAAAAAGCCACATGTGGGTCACTGGGGAACCCAGGCTGTCCTAGGAAGCTGAATGGGAGTGGCACAGAGCTTCTGGAGATCCTGAGAACCTGAGTTTTGGCAAGCAGCCAGAATATTTAAAAACTGACCACACCAAACAAGACATCTCCTGGTGCTGACCCTAAGCAGTTGGAAAGGACTGGAACAGTGTGGGACATTGGGTCACAGGCTTTTTGGTCACTCTCATCTTGCAAACCAGAATTTGGAGTGGATCAGTTACAAGATGACAATCTAGAATCTTATTGGCAATCAGATGGCTCCCAGCCTTATTTAGTGAACATCCAATTCAGAAGAAAAACAACAGTTAAGACATTATGTATTTATGCAGACTACAAATCTGATGAAAGCTATACTCCAAGCAAGATCTCAGCCAAAGTAGGAAATAATTTTCACAACCTTCAAGAAATTCGGCAACTTGAATTGGTGGAACCAAGTGACTGGATTCACATTCCCTTAACTGATAATCATAGGAAGCCAACTCGTGCATTCATGATACAGATTGCTGTTCTAGCCAGTCATCAAAATGGAAGAGACACTCATATGAGACAAATTAAAATATACACACCGGTAGAAGAGAGCGCCATTGGTAAATTTCCTAGATATACAACTATAGATTTCATGATGTGTTGTTCAATAAGATGACTTTAAAATGATATGGAAGTCATTAAACGTATCTTTGTTTTATCCTGTCTTTAAATAGTATATCAGGTACCTTTATTGAAAAAAGCATCAGTTATTTGCAATGTTGTATATGTTTAAAAATATTTTATTGTAACTTTGGTAAATTTGGGTCATATTATCTTTCTTTAACATGTAATAAAGCTCACATATTTTACATTACTAAAAAAAAAAAAAAGCCATCTGTAGCTGGGCGTGGTGGCTCACACCTGTAATCCCAGAACTCTGGGAGGCCGAGGCAGGCAGATTGCTTGAGCCTAGGAGTTCAAGAGCAGTGTGGGCAACATGGCAAGACCTCATCTCTGCCAATAAAAGGGGGATATATGTTCCAATTTTTTGAGCTAATGATTCCTTTTTTGAGTAAATAATTCTTAAGTGCAGTAAACAAAGAGATGTGTATTTTAGTGTTACTAAACTGGAATAGCAAATACATTTAAAGTAATTTGTGTCCAAAATTGGATAATGGGCCAGGTGTGGTGGCTTACTCCTGTAATCTCAGCACTTTGGGAGGCCAAGGTGGGAGGATCTCTTGAGCTCAGGAGTTCGAGACCAGCCCAGGCAACATATTGAGACCTCATCTCTACTAAAAATTAAAAAATAGCTGGTTGTGGTGGTACATGCCTGTAGTCCTAGCTACTTGGGATGCTGAGGTGGAAGGATTCCTCGAACTCAGGAGTTCGAGACCAGCCTGGGCAACATACCATCTCTGCTAAAAATTAAAAAATAGCTGGATATGGTAGGGCATAGATGATGTAGTCCCAGCTACTTGGGAGGCTGAGTTGGGAGGCACTTGAACCCAGGAGGTCAAGGCTGCTGTAAGCCCATGATTGTGCCAGTACACTTCAGCCTGGGTGATAAAAGAGACCCTGTCTCCAAAAAAAAAAAAAAAAGGTTACTGGTAAGTTAAATACAATACATACATTAGCTTCAACCATTAAAAATTATTACAAGGTAGTATGAAGAATGCTCATGATGGCATAGGAATAGAGTTAGAATACAAGCTTATGCTTTGTTTTCAATTAAATTATTCTTGGGCATAAAAACAGATATGTCTGAAGGAAACATATTTTTAAAAAGTAATTTTAAGGCCAGGTGCGGTGACTCATGCCTGTAATCCCAGCAGTTTGGGAGGCCAAGGCAGGCGGATCACCAGAGGTCAGGAGTTTGAAGACCAGCCTGACCAACATGGAGAAACCCTGACTCTACTAAAAATACAAAATTAGCCGGGCATGGTGGCACATACCTGTAATCCCAGCTACTCGGGGGGCTGAGGCAGGAGAATCGCTTGAACTTGGGAGGCGGAGGTTGCAGTGAGCCGAGATGGTGCCATTGCACTCCAGCCTCTAGCCTGGGCAACAAGAGCAAAACTCCATCTCAAAAAAAAAAAGGAATTTTAGGCTGGACGCAGTGGCTTATGCCTGTAATCCCAGCACTTTGGGAGGCCGAGGCAGGTGGATCACCTGAGGTCAGGAGTTCAAGACTAGCTTGGGCAACGTGGCAAACCTCCATCTTTATTAAAAATACCAAAATAAGGTGGGCATTGCAGTGTGTACCTGTAGTCCCAGTTATTTGGGAGGTAGCAATGAGCCAAGATTGTGTCACTGCACTCCAGCGTGGGTAACAGAGAGACTCCGACTCAAAAAAAATAATAATAATAATTTTAATTCATTGAGTTTGAGCTATTATACCCTCTTTCCCTTTTCCTTTTTCTTTTCCCTTTCCCTTTTCCTTTTCCTTTTCCTTTCCTTTTCTTTCGGAGTCTTGCTCTGACATCCAGGCTGGAGTGCAATGGCGTGATCTTGGCTCACTACAACCTCCACCTCCCGGGTTCAAGTGATTCTCCTGCCTCAGCCTCCCGAGTAGCTGAGATAATAGGCATGCGCCACCACCACGCCTGGCTAATTTTTGTATTTTTAGTAGAGATGGGGTTTCACCATGTTGGTCAGGCTGGTCTTGAACTCCTGACCTTGTGATCTGTCCGTGTCAGCCTCCCAAAGTGCTAGGATTACAGGCGTGAACCACCACGCCTGGCTCTTTTTTTTTCTTTCTTTCTTTCTTTTTTGAGACAGTTTTGCTCTTGTTGCAGGTGGCACAACCTCAGCTCACTGCAACCTCCGCTTCCCTTCCCAGGTTCAAGCAATTCTGCCTCAGCCTCCCGAGTAGCTGGGATTACAGGCATGTGCCACCACGCTCAGCAAATTTTTATCTTTTTAGTGGAGATGGGGTTTCACCATTTTGGCCAGGCTGATCTCGAACACCTGACCTTAGGTGATCCGCCTGCCTTGGCCTCCCAAAGTTCTGGGATTACACTTGTGAGCCGCCATACCCGGTCTCTTTTTCTTTGCTTTTCAACTCTTATAGTGGTTCATTTTTAAAATTTAATTTTTATTATTTATTTTTACGTTGCAGCTGTGCTTGGGTAATTTTTATTTTTTAACAATAATAGAGATGGGATCTCGCTATGTTTCTCAGGCTAGTTTTGAACTCTTGGCCTCAGATGATCCTCCCACCTCAGCCTCCCAAAGTGTTGAGATTATAGAATATAGTGCTTCTTAGCACTGATTCCATTAGCATTGATTCCATTAAAAACAGTGTAGGCTCTATGAAGCAGTCTTGCCAAAAGAGTCAGATAGAATCTAGTCACATTTCTAAATTTAGCTGTCAGTTTATAGGAGCTACATAGTTAAAGAAATACATTAAACAGTGCCGCAGGTAGCAATCAGAACTGCCAGACTGTGGGGCAGTACAGGATAAATGGCTCAGTTTCTTCAAAAAAAGTTGTTTGAAGGGAACCTATATAATAAAAGAGACTTGTGTCACATTCACCAACCACAGTGTATGGTCCTTACTTAAATGAAGCCTGGTCCAAGCATGAAATAAGGCCAGCCATGGTGGCTCACGTTTGTAATCCCAGCACTTTGGAAGACCAAGGTGAAAAGACGGCTTGAGGCCGGGAGTTCAAGACCATCCTGGGTAATATAGTGACAGCCCCCAACCCACAAAATAAAAGTTAAATGGGTATCATGGCATGTGCCTATACTCCCAGCTGTTCAGGAGGCTGAAGTGGGAGGATCGCATGAGCCCAGGAGTTTGAGGCTATAGTGAGCTGTAATTGTGTGACTGCACTGTAGCCTAGGAGACAGCGCAAGACCCTG
>NW_012120487.1:5293376-5293770 GCF_000951035.1 Colobus angolensis palliatus
GAGACCATCCTGGCCAACATGGTGAAACTCTTTACTAAAAATAGAAAAATTAGCTGGGCATGGTGCGGGGCGCCTGTAGTCCCAGCTGTGTGGGAGGCTGAGGCAGGATAATGACTTGAACCCGGGAGGCGGAGGTTGCAGTGAGCAGAGATCGCGCCACTGCACTCCAGCCTGGACGACAGAGACTCCATCTCAAAAAAAAAAAATTTTTTTTTATGTGTCAAGATTTATATTGAAATATTTAAAGATGAAATGATATCTGAGGTTTACTTCAGGGTGATCGGATAGGGAGAAGTAGGTAGGAATTCGTTTTAATAAATGTTATCCCAGCACTTTGGGAGGCCAAGGCAGGCAGATCACGAGATCAGGAGATCGAGACCATCCTGGCTAACAC
>NW_012120487.1:5294722-5311223 GCF_000951035.1 Colobus angolensis palliatus
AAAAAAAAAAAAAAAAAAACCATTTAATGCAATATACATGTGCTGTTTAGAAGATAGTTTCGAATACATAAAAATTAATTCATAGTACATTAAAGGAAGTAATTTCTGATTACATGAATTGCAAACATTTTTAAAGTTCTGTGATGAATGTTGTTTTATTCCAATTCTGGTGTTACAACTTTTTGTTTGTACAGCCTCACTTGGATATAATATTGAAAGTCTGAATTAGAGATCTCTTTAACCTTTTCTGTAATGGACACTTAAAATGACTCATAATTATTATTGTTTTCTATTAATAACAGTGAAGTTTAAACAGGTGTTTAGACAGAGGCAAGGGTGTATATTTGTTTGAACTGCTTTAGATCTTATGATACTGAGTTTTGCTATGTGCTAGTAAGAGGAGGGATAAAGTACTCTTTTGCATTTCACAATTTTTATAAGTTGTTACTTTCACTGGTCTTTGTGAACAGCTGGACATTGGTCAGTCCTATGCACTCTCCTCTCCTGTTTTTATTATTCTCACATCACAGTTATTTTTGTCATAATTATAGGGCATTTTGAAGACCTGGGACATCATTTTTTGCATTTTCTAATTTGGAAAGAAATAAGTGAGCATTTGATGATTTGAATTTTCAAGAATTGCAAAGGAATAAGTGTTATTCACACTGTAAGAGGGTATAAATAGGCACAAAGTGGTACTTTGAATATAAAGCATGTTCACAAATTTAGCAATAGGATTTGTTATGTGGAAAGCCTGCAGTGAGAAATTTTAAAAGGAAAGGAAAGGGAAATGAGAAAGGTACCAACATACATTTAGAACCTATAATATGCTACATTTTACACATATAATCTCATTTAATCTTCATAAAAGCCTTATGAAGGGAATACTGTATTAGCATTTCTATTTTACATGTGAGAAAAACTAAGACCTAGAGAGTTTAAATTATTTCCATGAGGTCATCTGACTAGAGAATAATCAAGTTGAAATAGGAACACAGAAGTGCCACATTAAAGAAAATTACATATAAACACACAAATGGAACCTTTTAACCAGTACTTAGCTGAAACATCGTTTAGAATATATATTATAAATTACCTTGTTTTGTCTCTTTATACTTAGGCAGATCATACAGATCCTGCCATATAATGTCAGTCGTAACCATTAGGCATACAAATCTTGAGGTCACTCTTGTAAATAGATTAAAATGTGTTGTTGCAAAATTTGAATGGCTCTAAATTATTTTCTGAATTTGGGTATGAATGATATAGTCCTTCCCAGAAAAGTTTACATTACTGTTTGTTTTTCCATTCATACATTTATGTATTTATATATTTATTTATTTTTTGAGACGGAGTTTTGCTCTTGTCTCCCAGGCTGGAATCTGGTGGTGTGATCTCTGCTCATTGCAACCTCCGCCTCTTGGGTTCATGCAATTCTTCTGCCTCAGCCTCCTGAGTAGCTGGAATTCTAGGTGCCTGCCACCACTCCTGGCTAGCTTTTGTATTTTTAGTAGAGATGGGATTTCACCATGTTTGACCAGGCTGGTCTTGAACTCCTGATCTCAGGTAGTCCACCTGCCTCGGCCTCCCAAAGTGCTGGGATTAGACACGTGAACCACTGTGCCTAGTCCCATTCATAACATTTATTTATGCAATAACTGCTTTTCAAGGAAGCAATAAGCAAATATTTACTGAGTACTATGTTTCAGACACAATATTGAAGATACCAGTATTAAAAATAATTTAGTGGCCGGGCGCGGTGGCTCAAGCCTGTAATCCTAGCACTTTGGGAGGCCGAGATGGGGGGATCACAAGGTCAGGAGATCAAGACCATCCTGGCTAACACGGTGAAACCCCGTCTCTACTAAAGCACAAAACTAGCCGGGCGAGGTGGCGGGCACCTGCAGTCCCAGCTGCTCGGGAGGCTGAGGCAGGAGAATGGCGTAAACCTGGGAGGCGGAGCTTGTAGTGAGCTGAGATCCGGCCACTGCACTCCAGCCTGGGCGACAGAGTGAGACTCCGTCTCAAAAAAAAAAAAAAAAAATAATAATAATAATAATTCATTATTCCATGGAGTTTACATTCTAGTGTGGGGAAATGGAGAATAAGTTCAATCAGTGCAGTAGATTGTGTTGTGATAAAGATATATGGCATATGGTAAGATATTTCAGCAGTATAATTTAAGTTCAGGTGTGCAAATATGTAATTCTCTTAATTTTTAGAACTGACTTTATTTTTTACTCTAAACCTGTAGCTTAGAGAACCGGGGAACGTACTTAGATGGTATTTGGAATGTGGTGGGGTATTTTTAGTTGTCAGAATGACTGAGGTTGCTACTGGCATTTAGCAACCTGTGCATACCAAGACTGCTAAACATCTTGCTGTGCACAGGACAGTACTGTCCTATGAAGAATTGGCCCACCTAAAATGCCAGGAGTGCCCCTGTTGAGAAGCACTCACTAACCTGGCTCATGGTAGATAATTTCATCTTGATCTTTTCAGGCAAATAGACTATTATCCAGTAATTTCAAATTCAGGATTATTAATCTGTTCCCAGCCTGGCTCAGATCTCTTAGATTCTGCCCATCTCCTTTGTGATACTAATTCTTATGACCTATGAATGTCACTATATCATAGTCTGTCTTTGAAGAGTCATCTACTTTTCTAGCTAACTCCTGTACTTTCCTCTAATCCCATTGGAAATGTAAAGGATCTCTCTATACTGTTCTTTGGCCTGTGGGATGTTGAGAAAGATGGGTATTCTTGGGTTCTTCTGTGTTTACTCCATTTGCTGCTCCCTTGCTTTTTTTTTTTTTTTTTAAGATATTTTGTTCTTTCTTAAAAAATCATTCTTATTTGAAATTGTTGTCCCAAAGACTAACTCACTACTTCTGAATGTTCCCAACTATATTAGTTTGCTAGAATTAGCAAAATACCACAAATTGGGCAGCTTAAGCAGAAATTTATTATCTCACAGTTATTAGAAGTCTGAAATTAAGGTGATAGTAGGGTTGATTCCTCCTGGGGGCTGTACGGAAAACATCTCTTCCATATCTCTCTCCTTGGTTTATAGATGGACATCTTCATGTTCATACAGTGTTCTTCTTGTATCCATATTTGCCCCTTTTTTAAGGGTATTAGTCCTGTTGGATTAGGAGACTACCCTAATCACTTCATTTTAATTTGATTACCTCTGTAGAGACCCTGTCTTCAAATAAGGTCACATTCTAAGGTGTTAGGAGTTAGGACTTCAACTTAAGTATTTGTGCCCCCACAGTTCAACCCATAAAACCAACTAATTTATTTTTTATTTTTTCTAATTTAAACAGTGCAGAAAAAACTAATCAAAATAAAATAAAATGTCCCAATACAACATTTAAAAAAATATATACAGTAAAAGGAGAGAAAAAGACAGCTGGCTGTGGTAGCTTATGCCTGTAATCCCAGCACTTTGGGAGGCCCAGGCTTGCAGATCACTTGAGGTCAGGAGTTTGAGACCAGCCTGGCCAACATGGCGAAACCCTGTCTAAGAAAAATAATAATAATAAAATATAAAATATAAAAAAATAATAATCCCGGCTGTTCAGGAGGTTGAAGCACCAGAATCGCTTAAACCTGGGAGGCAGAGGTTGCAATGAGCTGAAATGGTGCCACTGCACTCCAGCCTGGGTGGCACAGCAAGACTGTGTGTAAAAATTAAAAAGGCCCTACTTCCATTCTGATCTCATCCTCCAACTTGACTATATTTTTCTTTTCCATGTCAGCCAGTATGTACAGAACTATCTCATTCTTTTTACGGAAATGGGATTCCATTTTATGGGTATACTGCAGTTTAATTAGCTGTTATACTACTGATGAGCACTTGGGTTGTTTAAAACTTCTAAACAATATGGAGATAATTGTTGTGTAGCTCTCTTTGCACATGTGGATGTTTTCAGTAGGATAAAAATTTAAAACTGTGTGTGCTGAGTCATACTGAATAAACACAATTTTAAAAGATATTGTCAAATTAACCTACCAGTGTATATTGCTACCAGCAGAATATGAAAGCTATACCCTCACCACCATTAGATACCACTGTTAAAAAAAAAATCTTTGCTAGTCTCTTAGTAAAAACATACCTCATTGTTTTATTTTGTCATGAGTGGTATTTACTATATCTATTGGCCATTTTATTTATTTTTTGTGTGTATTTACCAGTGCGAGTTCTTTGCCTTATTTCCTTGGAGGTATTGGTTATTGAAGCTCATGTTTTTATCATAAATTAATGTTTTGTATAATAATTGCAGTAGCTCATTAAGTTTCCCAAATCCATTCTTGTTCTCTTCCTTTTTTTTCCCCCTACACTGTGGCCATACAGATCTGATCATGTCTTTATTTTTTATTAAAATGCTTAAGTGGGGGCTGGACACGGTGGCTCACATCTGTAATACCAGCACTTTGGGAGGCTGAGGCGGGCAGATCACCTGAGGTCAGGAGTTCTAGACCAGCCTGACCAACATGGTGAAACCCCATCTCACTAAAAATACAAAAATTAGCTGGGCATGGTGGCACACACCTGTAATCCCGGCTACTTGGGAGGCTGAGGCAGGAGAATGGCTTGAACCCTGGAGGCAGAGGTTGCAGAGAGCCAAGATTGTGCCATTGCACTCCAGCCTGGGCGACAGAGCAAGACTCTGTCTCAAAGAAAAAAAAAAAAGTGCTTAAGGGCTTTCCCATTGCTCTGTTAAAAAGGTCAAAACAGATCCTAGAGAGCCTTTGCTTGATCTGGACTCAGCTTATTCTGTGCATTTCTTAACTTTTGGGGCCTCAAGCCATATTAACTTTTTAGTTCTTTGGTGGGTCCATGCTTCTTCCCCTAATAGAAACTGTGTACATACTATTTCCTGTACTGTTACATACTATTCCTGTACTATTGGCACCTCTTTGTGCACAGAAAACTCTTATCCATCCTTCAGATTTTATCTCTTGTCATTTCCTAAATAAAACCTTCCCTGACCTTGCCAATCTAGGCTAGAGCCTAGATTACATGGTCTTGTTTCACCATTTACCACTTTTGAAACACGTAATTTCATATTCACTTGTGTGGTTTTTCTTTTTCTTTTTTCTTTTCTTTTTCTTTTTCTTTTTTCTTTTTTTTAGACAGGGTTTTGCTATGTTACTCAGACAGGAGTGCAGTGGCTATTCACAGGTGCAGTCATAGTGTAGTGTGTCTTCAAACTCCTGGCTTCAAGTCATCCTCCTGCCTCAGCCTCCCATGTAGTATCTGGGACAACAGGCGTACTCCTCTGTGCCCAGCCTTGTGTTATTATTTGATTTTAGGTTATAACCTGAAACCCTTGCACTAAATTGCGTTGCATGAAGGCAAGGACCATGTCTGTTTTGTTTTCTGCGACATCCCCATTGGATAGCTTGGTGCCCAGTACATAATAAGAGTTTATATATTTGTAGAATAAATGAGTGAATGACAGATTCGTGGTTTTGTCTCTTTATAAGAAAGGTTATTGAAGGATTTTAAGAAATTTAACATTATTGGATTTATTTTTTAGAAAGTTCCTTCATCTAGTCTTTGTGTGGAAGATTAATTGGGAAGGCAGATGTGAAGAATTAGGAGAACAGTTAGTTTATCATCATGATTGTTCAGTCCTCAGATAATAACAGCCTGAACAGAGGCAGCAATGTTAGAGATAGGAGAAGATGTGATTTTGGAAGAACAATTTCAAAGGAAAAACCAACAGGACTTAATGACTGACTGGATGTAGTCATGGGGAGGGAGAAGGAAAAGTCAAGACTCAAAATTTAAATGAAATATGTAATTTAGTATGAAGTAGTATTACAGAGTAGTTAACTACAGAGCCATTGAAGTCATACAGATTAATCATGTAACTTACTAACTGTATGACCCTGGTAGTTTTACTTAATGTCTTGGTTCACTCGGACTGCTCTAACAAAATACCATAGACTAGATGGCTTATAAATAACAGAGATTTACTTCTTACAGTCCGGAGCCTGGGAAGTCCAAGATCAAGGCACCGGTAGATTTGGTATCTGGTGAGGGCCTGCTTCCTTATAGACAGCTGTGTTCTCACTCTAACTTCACAGGGCAGAAGGGTGAGGAGTCTCTTTCAGGCTTCTTTTATAGGGCACTAATCCCATATGCCCCACTACCTAATACCATCACTTTTGGGGTTAAGATTTCAACATGGGAGTTTTGAAACATTCATCTGTTTACCTAACTGCTAATTGTAAATGACTGTCTTCGTAGAATTTTGAGGTTAAATGTAACACATGTAAAGTGCCTAGTATTCATATAGTTTGCTGTGAACTTGAAGTCATTTAACCCTCTAAACTGTTTCTTCTGATAGAAAATAAGGATAATATGTATACCCTTTGTTCTCCCTATATCACAGGGATATCTCCCTATATCACATTTAAGAATGTCAAGCCCTATAAAAATTGTTAACTGATAACAATCATAGTAACTAAATATTAATTATACATAGTAGGATGGGAGATATCTATCTTAACTTAGACTTCAATGTGACCCCTCATCTCTTGGTTCAACTTTGTAAGGTATAGGATGCTTCTTGGTGTAAAAACTGAAGAAGTAGAATTTATCCTACTGGAAACAGGCTTTTGCCACTGTAAGGCTCTATGTGATAAATGACTGATGAGTTTTCAAGAAAATAAATCTGGCCGAGCGTGGTGGATCATGCCTGTAATCCCAGCACTTTGGGAGGCTGAGGTGGGTGGATCACTTGAGTTCAGGAGTTTGAGACCAGCCTGGCCAACATGGTAAAACCCCATGTCTTCTAATAATACAAAAAACAAAGAATTAGCGAGGTGTGGTGGCTCACACCTGAAGTCCCAGGTACTCAGGAGGCTGAGGCAGAAGAATCACTTGAACCCAGGAGGTGGAAGTTGCAGCAGTGAACCAAGATTGCACCACTGCACTGCAGCCTGGGCCACAGAGTCAAATTGTGTCTCAAAAAAAAAAAAAAGAAAAATCTTAACAGGAACAAAGGAGATTGTTGTTGCCTAGTGTAGAACGGAGAAGGAAGTGAGATTACCAGGAACCAAGCCCAGAAGGTGGAAATTGGCATGGCAGATTTTGATTGCCTGCTCTGATTTCCTGTAGCTAAAGCAGTGCGTATGTTTATGATTGAGTTGTATATACTGACCCTTGGCCTTCATAGCAAAAACAGTGAGAACAGCTGGTATAGTTGTAATTCCACATATAAGGATAGTAACAAACAGAAGTTAAAATGCAGAAATTCCAATCTTTATTTCATCCCGCTGTAATTCCTTTCCAAACGGAAACAGCAGATGTAACTATCTTTCAGTACCCATGTTAGGTGATTGTGTGCATAGAAATCTTGCCTAAGGGTAATTCAGGTGGTTTTTTTCTCTACTGCTGTGTATTTGCCATGTGATCTTAGCTAAGATTTTTATTTTCAGCCAACGTTTTCCATTTCTTTATTGTTGACAGACTTGTAATCTCACTCTTGCTTTTAAATTACCCAACTTCCTGAACTACATTTTCTTTGAAACTTTAGTATTGTAGTTTAATAAGGTACACTGACAATCAGTATTTGTCAATATTGGCTCACTCTCTTTGCACTGTAATCCCAAGTAAATTTTGTGTATTCTTTTCCCCCCACAGGTTTTCTGTGCTTCCTGCTGTAGCCTGAAATGTAAACTGTTATACATGGACAGAAAGGAAGCTAGAGTGTGTGTAATCTGCCATTCAGTGCTAATGAATGGTAAGTATTAAAACAGGTTGATTTCATAGTTATTGAGACAGAAAAAGGGAATGCCTAGGAAAAGACTTTTTCCCCCCTGCCTTTCTTTACAAGTTGCTCCCCTTCTCAAATGTCATAACTTTAACTGAAAATATTTAGCTAAATTTCCATGTTTTGGAAGTATCTTAGCATTTCAGAATTCCTGTGCCTAATTTAATGAATGAATGCTAAAGCCAGGTAAGTTTTGCAGGAATAGTGGAAGTTCTTTGGAAATCTGGTGCGAGGTAGTAATTTGTGTTCCTATAAAATAACCAGGGTGAGGTGGGAATGGGGAGCTTTTGATCACCAGATGATGAGATGTTAAAATTGGGCTGAGATTTTCCTTTTAAGAGAAGCCATCTCTTCCTAAGGAACAACTTAATAACTTAGCATGCATTCTTATCAACACCTTGTTTCACTCACCTTGTTGAAAATAAGTATTTTAGCATCTAGGACCAAGTAGGAAATTGCATTTTTAAAGCCTATTTATCTCTGTAATGCTACTTAGATTTGCTATGAGAATAGTGGTTTAGAATCTAGTTCTTACGTGGTAAAAGAATATGGCTAGGGAAAGTAAATAAAACTTATCCAGTGTTCATCTTTTGCTGGACTGGAAATGATTTTAAGGGCATATTAGTTAAAACCCTGAGTATTCTTGTAAAAAGATACACTAAAATTGTTCAGGTTATGGTATTTTCTCTTTGAATGCATCTTTGTACAGTTGCTGGAACAATTACTGATAGACATAAAATGTTGAACTTGAACACCAGTGCTACCTGTGCCAGGATAGTGTGCCTCCTGGAGGCTGGAACTTCTGCTCTGAGACCCCTCCTGCTCTGTCTGTCTGCATTGCTGATAGTGACGTTTTCCTGTTGCTGGCTTATTAACCTATTGCATGACAGTTAATCTGATCTGTTCTAATTTCCTATGATCCACCCAGTTTCCTCCCATTTCTGAATTCTTGTGATTTTGACCAAATATGAATCATTCTCTCCACTCTTAAGGGTTACTTTTTGAATAGTGGTTTTTTCACTTAGTTGCTCAATTGATGATTTTTATTCTGCTGCTTTCATTTTCGGGCACATATTCACAGATAAGAGCGTGCTGCTTAATTATAGTACCTAATACCTCTTTTATTTGATGAGATCTTCCAACTTGATAGCTAATTTTTTTTAACTTGGCATAGCTAAAGATGAAGGAAATGGCAGAGGATTCACATGGAATACTTACTTTTTATTAAGCCAAGGAGGCCCTTAACAGGGGATCCTAAGGTAATCCACTTTTCCTGGTTTTTCCAGCGTCTTTCCTCTCGCATGGCTTAGCCTGGTCTTTTTCTTAATATTTAATTTGATGCTTTTCAGTGTTCCCTATTCCTTTTTCCCTTTCTCCTTTTCTCTTCCTCCCCTCTTCCTGCCAGTGCTTTCAAAGGAACATAGCTTTTGTTACTAGCCTTGTCTTGCAGTTTGGAGGCAATAAATATTCAGAATCTTATGGATCATTCTTTGATGTTGAATGAGATTTTTGAAAGGATGCTTAAAAAGAGGGTGACTTCTATTTCTGGGCATGTGGTATTACCTGAACCTAGAAGATAAAATGTGGTATCTTTCATTTCTGTAGCACCTTTCATCCTATTTGCTTTAAAGGCAGTAGGTGATGTGTCAGTATTTAGTAAAATTATAGGGTACACAGAATCTTAATGTTATTTGTGATCATTTATATTGGTTGATCACATTTATATGATATTGGCACATTTTCATGTTCAAATAGGTCCTGTGCTTTTGAGACACACCAAAGATGTGAAATGGTTGTTACTGATGGATACTTTTATACAGGGTGATGATTACATAAAAGCAGAATTCAGAAAAATATTGAGATGTGTCCTCCTGAGCTTTAGGCTTTAGAAATTTTTAATGAGATTTTACTTTAAAGAGAGCCTTAAAAGTTTAGAAATGAAACTTAAAATTATACAGTAGAGTTATACTATTTTAGCCCCTGATTTTGCTTTTTGATAGAACTTTATAAAATGCATTAAATATTAAAACAAATGAAAAAATGTCTAAATGCTATCCTGGTTTCAAATTCTTAAAGTTTGATGTTGTTTCACTCCCTCTTAAGGAAATGTTTGGTCTCCTATAAAGAAGCCAGGCTCTAACCTTTAACTCAGACTGATCTGCTATCAGTCTATCAGAAATATCCTATAATTCTTTTTTATTTTATTTTTATTTTTTTGAGATGGTTTCTAGCTCTGTTGCCTAGGCTGGAGTTCAGTGGCGCGATCTTGGCCCACTGCAAGCTCCGCCTCCCGGGTTCACACTATTCTCCTGCCTCAGCCTCCTGAGTAGCTGGGACTACAGGCGCCCACCAGCACGCCTGGCTAATTTTTTGTATTTTTAATAGAGACGGAGTTTCACTGTGTTAGCCAGGATGGTCTTGATCTCCTGACCTCGTGATCTGCCTGCCTCGGCCTCACAAAGTGCTGGGATTACAGACATGAGCCACGGTGCCCAGTCTAATTCTTTAAAAAAAAAAAAAAAAAAAAATGTTATTTGCTCCAGCCAAATAGTTTACTTGGCTAAATGGTCTCCTTTATTACATAAAATCATCTATCTCTTTAATACCTTCACTAGCTGGAAGAGAGACATACTATGAGTATTAATTAGGAGAAGCTGCAGTATTTATCCAATATTGTGGAGGTCTTGATGTCCATATTTTGCAATCCATTCACATTGATTGTGTCTGTATTTGCTTTAGCTCAAGCCTGGGAGAACATGATGAGTGCCTCAAGCCAGAGCCCTAACCCTAACAATCCTGCTGAATACTGTTCTACTATCCCTCCCTTGCAGCAAGCTCAGGCCTCAGGAGCTCTGAGCTCTCCACCTCCCACTGTGATGGTACCTGTGGGAGTTTTAAAGCACCCTGGAGCAGAAGGTAGGGGATCATGTGCTATTCTCTCTCTTTTTCCTCACGAAGTTCCTCTGAAAAGGTGCTGATATGACTTTACAGCACAAGTCTTAAAAAACACTGCAGATAAGTCTCTTTGGATGGTTATTAAAATGGAACAATAAGGTGAGAAATGTGTCAAGACTATTTCTGGGCAAGTAGAGAATAATATTGTGTTGCTTGGTATTTTAGAGGCACCTCAGAATATATGTCAGTCTCCTCTCCAACTTAAGAATGGAGTAATTGCACTGCTTGTCCTTAAAAAGAGGTGCAGAATTTGAAGTCAGTCTGTAAATTCCTAGCCTACCTCATGCCTACCTTAATGTTTTTTGTAGGAGTTTAGTAAGTGGTAAAAATGAGAGTTCTTCTTTCTGACCAGCCCAATCAAGTATTGCTTTTTGGAATATACATTACCATTTTCTCTTTTCATTTTTAATCTGTCCATATAAAAATATGAACATTTTTGTGTTAGGGACATAGGCTTTAAATCTAGAACTTTAATTCCAACTATATGATAGGTAGAAAATTACAGGCTCAACTTACATTGATTTATTATATCTTTATGATTATGATATTGTCAGATGAAAGACACTGTGTAAGTGCAGGGGATTATGAATAGTAAAAATAACATTTATTTCCTTAAAATGATCTTATCAAGTTTCCCTTGGTAATGAAAATCAGTCTTCCTTCATTAATTTTATCTTTTCATCTATTAATATTCCCTTCCCCTTGCTAAATAACCTACCTCCCCTTTTGAAGATCATAGACTTCTATTGACATTATCATACTCTTCCCCATTTTTTCTCTTTTCAGATCATCCCTTAGTCATACTCCTTGTATTTTTATGAATTTAGGCTTTCTTAAAATCTTTATTCTCTTCATTTGTTGTTTTTGTTGTTCTTCCCTAGTCTCTGTGTGTTTTGGCTGTTTGAACTGATTTCAAAAACTGGACTTAAAGGGATCATTTCATCAGAGTCAGTTTTCCAGCTTTTTCCATCTTTTTACTAAAACATAAATTACTTTTGCACTGCCAGATCAGTCTTTTTCTTCTTCCGTTACACTTCAGGCAACGATCTGGTCAGTTTGCTTGCCAATTCTTACATGTCTGTACCAGCTCTTCCGTTATAAATGAATTATTCTTTAACATTCTTCAGGGCATCTTTTGCCCTTTAAAAGTACCATATCACTTTTCCAGATGTTTAATTTCTTTGGAAACCTCATACCTTTAGAAAATGTGAATGTCTATTGCTTTTTTCCCCTTGCCATTAATTTATTTCCGAGGCACTTGAACACTTTCCTTAGTTTCTCTGTCAGTGATACGGGACAGAGTATGTGACATAATCATGGATGTGTTTAAGCACTCTTAATATTTCAAAGCAAAATATTTTTTACTCTTTGCATATAAGTTAAAGAAGTAAAGAATATATTTACATTTGTATTTTTAATTCATTTATAACCACTTTTATATACAGTTACATTTCTGATGTTTCTGATTGTAAGTTGCCAAGTAGTGATTTCTTTGTACAACTGGAATTGGTGACCTTCTCTTCTTTGATGTTAGAAAACCTTCCAATGTCACATTGATGCCTGTTTTATTTTTCTGGCCCCTCAAGTGGCTCAGCCCAGAGAGCAGAGGCGAGTTTGGTTTGCTGATGGGATCTTGCCCAATGGAGAAGTTGCTGATGCAGCCAAATTAACAATGAATGGAACTTCCTCTGCAGGAACCCTGGCTGTGTCACATGACCCAGTCAAGCCAGTAACTACCAGTCCTCTACCAGCAGAGGTAAGAAAACAAAACAGCAACTAAAATTGCATAGGTACTTTACTCAGCATTGTGCTGCGTGTGTCTTGCCTTTTTCTATGTTGAATTACTTTTGTGTGGAACTCTTTAGGTTTTGGATACAACTTAGTGTGTATGTGCACATATATGGATAAAGTAAATGTGGCAAAAATCAGCTGTTGTTCTTTGCTGTATATTTAGAAGTTTTTTTCAGGAGAAAGGTTCTTAATGAAGATTGTTCTCAGATGAGCTCAGGTGCTCCACTGTAGCTAGCAGTCGGGCTGTAGAGAGTTCTATCCCCTTGCTACATTGGTTTTTAAAGCATGTTCCCCAGGTTCCGTGGCAGCCTCTCAGGAGTGCTATGGTGAGGAAGAGCAGGTAACATGAAGGGGCCTGAGGAGCTGAGTTGAGAACCCTGGCTTATCAACATCCCCTACCAGAGTGGTACAGTTGTTACACTTGTTGAACCTACACTGACACATCATAATCAATCCAAGTCCACATTTTACATTAGGCTTGGATACTTTTTTTTTTGTTTTTTTGAGACAGAGTCTCTGTTGCCCGGGCTGGAGTACAGTGGCATGATCTTGGCTCACTGCAACCTCTGCCTCCCAGGTTCAAGCAGTTCTCTTGCCTCAGCCTCTGAAGTAAGTGGGATTACAGGCGCCTGCCACCATGCCAGGCTAATTTTTGTATTTTTAGTAGAGACACAGTTGCACCGTGTTACCCAGGCTGGGTCTTGAACTCCTGACCTCAAGTGATCCACCCGCGTCAGCCTCCCAAAGTGCTCAGATTACAGGGGTGAGCCATCACACCCTGTCAGGATTGGATAAAAATTTTGCTCCTGATGTTTTCATAGAATTGTTAGTTACTAATTATTTATATTAATAAGTAATATTTTTTCAGACATTTACATCCTATATAATTTGTGAGTTTGATTGTAATTGAAATTGCGTGTTGTTAAGATTAGATTTTTTGACATGCAGAGCTGAGTTACCTGTTTGGTGAATTATTGAATCATGTAATATCTGTCTTCAAATATTTCTGTTTTTTGAATTTTTCTATAGCTGCTGAGGGTGACAGCCAGGACTATGTCTAATCCTTCTTTGTATCTCCACAGTGACTGTCAAGAAAGTTTTTTCTTTATTCCCCGCAACTGTTTTTTTGTTTGTTTGTTTGTTTTTTTTTGAGACAAGGTCTCACTGTCGCCCAGGCTGCAGTATAGTGCCACAGACATGGCTCTCTGCAGCCTTAACGTCCCAGGCTCAAGCGATCCTCCTGCCACAGCCTCCCAAATAGCTGAAACTATAGGCAAACCTGGCCACAACTGTTTATTTGGAAACAAGTTCAACCTATAGAAAAGTTACAAGAATAGTATAGTGAATACCCATATACTCTTCACCTATCTTCATCAACTGTTACCATTTTGCCACATTTACTCAACCACTTCACAGTACATACACATTTTTTTTGATGACCCATTTAAGGATTGGTTGCACTTCACCATTTGATAGTTCAGCTTGTGTACCTTAAGAAAAGTCATTTTCTTATTTAACCACAATACAATTATCATATGAAACGGAAACTTAACATATAATTCTGATTTCCCCAAATGTCACAATAATGTTCTTTATAGATTTCATTTTTACATATATGTGTGTGCACAGATATATTAATTTTTTAAATAAAGTTTATTAAGCTTTTGTATCATTAATATTTAAGTAAATATTTGGGCCATGTTTTACGTGAGACTCTCAATTTGTATTTGTATTTGTTTTTTTTTTTTTCCTCATGATTAGTTTCAGATTAAACATTTTTTGGCAGTAATGACAATCCTACGTAAGTGAGGGTGATTTCTTTGTGTTTTCTTTTTTTTTTTTTGAGACGGAGTCTCGCTCTGTCGCCCAGGCTGGAGTGCAGTGGCCCGATCTCAGCTCACTGCAAGCTCCGCCTCCCGGGTTTACACCATTCTTCTGCCTCAGCCTCCTGAGCAGCTGGGACTACAGGCGCCCGCCACCTCGCCCGGCTAGTTTTTTGTATTTTTTAGTAGAGACGGGGTTTCACCGTGTTAGCCAGGATGGTCACGATCTCCTGACCTCGTGATCCACCCATCTCGGCCTCCCAAAGTGCTGGGATTACAGGCTTGAGCCACCGCGCCGGGCCGTGAGGGTGATTTCTTAAAGGATCCCATCAAGAAGTATTAGTTTGGGTTGGGCGCGGTGGCTCACACCTGTAATCCCAGCACTTTGGAAGTCCAAGGCAGGAGGATTGCCTGAGCCCCGAGTTTGAGACCAGCTTAGGCAACATTGTCAGACTCTGTCTCTACAAAAAATTTAAAAATTAGCTGGGCATAATGGCACATGCCTGTAGTCCCAGCTACTCAGGAGGCTGAGGCGGGAGGGTGATGATTTTTTTCTTCCTATTAAATTTATTTCCTATCTCTTAGTTTGTATGATTGGTTCTTAAACTGTGAACATTTTTGAAAGAATGAGGAAGGTGTAGTGAGTGAATGTTATAGGGAAACAATTTTCTGCTCATTATTAAGACAGGCTAAGCCATATTATTTTGTGCTCTCACATTGTGCAACACTCTAATATTTATGTGGTAAAATGACAGAAAACAAACTTTTTAATGCCAGACTAGAAAATATTAATATTTTTCTTATTTTATGGTCTAGTAGAGTGCCTGGCACTTAAAAAGTGCCCAAGAAATGAAGTGAATGTCTTCTTTAAATTATTATTATACTTTAAGTTCTGGGATACATGTGCAGAACCTGCAGGTTTGTTACATAGGTATACATGTGCAATGGTGGTTTGCCACACCCATCAACCTGTCATCTAGATTTTAAGCCCCTCAGTAAGTGCCTTTTCACAGAAGGCATTTAAGTAGAGACCAACTGACCACTTCTTATGATATTAAAAGGAGGATTTTTGCACCATTCAATAGTAGGTTAGAATCGATTATTTTCTGTACCAGGCCTTCAAGTCAGTTAATAGTAGTTTGCCAGTAAAATTTTACAAAGTTCCTATATGATGCCATATTGGAAAATTTTAGAAATCCCACTAAAAACGTATAGTCCTAAAAACTTTGTCCTAAGTAGAGACAAAAGTATGGTAAAACATGGGCATATTTATTTTATTTTATTCTTTGAGACAGAGTTTTGCTCTTGTTGCCCAGGCTGGAGTGCAGTGGCATGATCTCAGCTTACTGCAACCTCCGCCTCCTGGGCTTGAGTGATTCTCCTGCCTCAGCCTCCTGGTTATCTGGGATTACAGGCGCCCACCACCACACCTGGCAAATTTTGTATTTTTAGTAAGAGACAGTTTCACCATGTTGGCAAGGCTGGTCTTGAACTCCTGACCTCAGGTGATCCCTCCTCCTTGGCCTCCCAAAGTGCTGGGATTATAGGCATGAGCCACCGTGTCCAGCCATATTTTGAAGAAATAGTTTTAATGTTTGTTCAGGTATAAAATATATATAGCAAAATGCATAACTAAGGAGCATTAATCTTTAGGAAACAACTTGAATTTATACATGGTTTTATATATATATGTGTGTGTGTGTGTATGTGTATACACACACATAAAATATGTAACCACCATCCAGGTGAAGATACAGAACATCTCCAGCACTCCATAAGGGTTCCTTATGCACTTTTTCTGTCAGCACCTTCCCCTTTCATCAAGGTAACCATTGTTCTCACTTCTGTCCCTACAGATTAATTTTGCTTATTCTTGAATTCATATGAATCAAAACAATAGTATATAATGTTTTGTGTTTAGCTTTTTAAGCTCAACCTAATATTTATGAGATTTATCCATATGCACCAAAAGTTAATTTATTGCTGAGTAGTATTCCATTGTATAGATAGGCCATAATTTATGTTATGTTCTCCTGTTAGTGGCCATTCAAATTGTTTCCAGTTTTTGGCTATTATGAATGAAATGAAGCTGCTAGGAATCTTCTCTTCTCTCCTCTCCTCTCCTCTCCTCTCCTCTCC
>NW_012120487.1:5311557-5316794 GCF_000951035.1 Colobus angolensis palliatus
CAATTTTTTATTCCAGTGGGATGACTTTATTTAAAAAATTTTAAACTCAGGATTTCTCTTTCCAATAAGTATTTTTTTTTTTTTTTTTTTTTTTTGAGACGGAGTTTTGCTCTTGTCACCCAGGCTGGAGTGCAATGGTGCGATCTTGGCTTACTGAAACTTCCGCCTCCTGGATTCAAGTGATTCTCCTGCCTCAGCCTCTCGAGTAGCTGGGATTACAGGCGTGTGCCACCATGCCCAGCTAATTTTTGTATTATTAGTAGAGATGGGGTTTCACCATGTTGACCAGGCTGGTCTCGAATTCCTGACCTCAGGTGATCCACCTGCCGCAACCTCCCAAAGTTCTGGGATTACAGGCATGAGCCACCATACCTGGCCTCTTTTAACTCTTTAAAAACTTCAGTTTCATGTTTAAGTTATAGAGAATATACATCTGTGTAGTATGGGAAATAAAAATTAGAGAGAATAGAGAGAGGAGAGCATCATTTTAATAGATATTTGAACATGTTCTATTTAATAATTACGTGGATTTAACGCCAACCAACATGTTATGCAACCTTATACTTCATTAAATATAGCTAACGTGATCTGCCTACTAATGCAAAGAAAAATGAACTTCAGGCTGGGCGCAGTGGCTCACACCTGTAATCCTAGCACTATGGGAGGCCAAGGCTGGCGGATCGCAAGGTCAGGAGATTGAGACCATCCTGGCTAACAGGTGAAACCCTATCTCTACTAAAAATACAAAAAATTAGCCAGCTGTGGTGGCACGCACCTCTAATCCCAGCTACTCGAGAGGCTGAGGCAGGAGAATTGCTTGAACCAGGGAAGCAGAGGTTGCAGATCATGCCATTGCACTCCAGCCTGCGCGATAGAGCAAGACTCCTTCTCAAAAAAAAAAAAAAGAAATGAACTTCAAGTTTTATTTTATTACATAGTAAATGAAAAATGATGACATTTTATCAAAGTTGATTTTTTTCCCTTTTTTATTGTGGAAAAATATTAATATATATAACATGATTTACCATTTTAACAATTTTTAAGTGAATTCATTGGCATCGAGTACATTCACGTTGTTTTGCAACTATCACCGTTTTCAAAGTTAATTTTTAAAAGCAATATAAATTAGACCTTAAGTAGTTCCCAAGATATTAAAGATAAAGAAATTATGAAATAATTATTGAAATTTTGTTTCTTTTGCACTACAGTTTAAAAATATTTTTCTCTTATGGCAAAAGAAACCTGGGTAAAGGAAGCTTTAATGCAGGTTTTAAGACCTCTTCTGTCATTACCATGATTTGATGATACCAGAAGGAGAAACTTATGCATTTGAAAACATTTTCATAGTATAAGCCTGTTTTTTGTTTTTTTTAACCCATGGGTTAATGAATGTTTTGTGCTGCCTTTCAAAAAGTATGGATTTCAAATTTTCACGTAAGTTCCCAGTTATATTTTTAATTATGTCCTGCCAAAGTATTGAATTCTCTGTAGTGCTCACTTTGTTGATTTGCTTTTCCTAGACGGATATTTGTCTGTTCTCTGGGAGTATAACTCAGGTCGGAAGTCCTGTTGGAAGTGCAATGAATCTTATTCCTGAAGATGGCCTTCCTCCCATTCTCATCTCCACAGGTGTAAAAGGAGGTATGTGGACTACATATTTAAACAGTGATAGTTCTATCTGTCAAATGTTACCTTCTAATTAAGTGAGAGAGACAGAATTTGAGTGACATTCACCTTTCTCTTACCCAACAAAACAAACTCCCCCAATACTATGAAAACAGTTGTTGCTGTTATTATTTTAGAGTAGATGCTTATGTTTTTATATTATAATGTCATTTTCATTTTTTGAATGGATATGATATAATGTAAATGTAGCTTATTAGCAGTTTTAAAAAATATTTCAAAGCACATAATAATTCTGAAGGATTGCTTGTGGTTTAGGATTAACCCACCCTGATACAGTCATTTATTTAGCTTTTTGTTTTGAGGTGTAATATACTTTCAGAAAGAACGTATAGTAAGTGTGAAGAGCACTGAATTTAAATGGCAATTTTACTGTTCAAAATACTTTTAGGGAATCCTGGTAAGAAGTAAAATTATTATCAAAATAATGCTTAATATTATGTGAAATTTCATTTTTATAATTTTAACTTTTATTTTAGATTCAAAGGGTACATGTGCAGGTCTGTTACGTGGATATAGTGCATGATGCTGAGGTTTGGCTTATGATTGATCCTGTCACCCAGGTAGTGAGCATAGTACCCAATGGGCAGGGTTTTGTTTTTTTTTCTTGCTTTCTTTTTTTTTGTTTTTTTATTTTTTTGAGACAGGGTCTCTTTATCCAGTCAGCTACTGATGGGCACTTAGGTTGATTCCATGTCTTTGTTATTGTGAATAGTGCTGCAGTGAACGTTCAAGTACATGTGTCTTTTTGGTAGAACAATTTATTTTCTTTTGGATATACACCCGGTAATGGGATTGCTGGGCTGAATGGTAATTCTCTTTTAAGTTCTTTGAGAAATCTCCAAACTGCTTTCCACAGTGGCTGAACTAATTTACATTTCTATCAACAGTGTATACGTGTCCCCTTTTCTCCACAGCCTCACCAGCATCTATTGTTTTTTGACTTTTTAATAATAGCCATTCTGACTGGTGTGAGATGATATCCCATTGTGGTTTTGATTTGCATTTCTCTGATGATTAGTGTGAAATTTTATTGCTGACATATACAGATCAGTATACAATTACTGCATTTTCAGAAGGTGGCTTATTAATTAACCTCTCCTGAACTTTGTCCTAGGCTTTTACCTGGTCTCCTTGCCTTCAGTCTTTCTCTCCTTCATTTTGTCTTCCATACTGTTGCCAGTTACGTTTTTAAACATAGATATTATCTTTATTGCTTTTACTTAGAAATATTTAATGGATTCCCAATGCCTTTAGTGTAAATTACTTATCTTAGCAGGCAATGTTTCTTTTCTTTTTTTTTTTTTTTTTTTTTTTTGAGACGGAGTCTTTCTCTGTCACCAGGCTGGAGTGCAGCTGTACAGTCTCGGCTCACCACAGCCTCTGCCTCCCGGGTTCAAGCAGTTCTCCTGCCTCAGTCTCCTGAGTAGCTGGGACTACAGGCACACACCACCACGCCTGGCTAATTGTTGTATTTTTAGTAGAGACGGAGCTTCACTATGTTGACCAGGCTGGTCTTGAACTCTTGACGTGGTGATCTGCCCACCTCGGCCTCCCAAAGTGCTGGGATTACAGGTGTGAGCTACTGTGCTCAGTCTGACAATGTTTCTTATAACCTTGTCTCAGCCTGTCTTTCTAGCCATTTATTATCAACTTTATTTCCAGCCATTCCCCAACACCTTACATGTATACTGCAGATTATTTGCTATTTTTTGAATACTTACTTTTCATTCTTCTGTACTTTTTCTTGTGCTGTGGAATAATGGGAAAGAATGGACTTCAGAATTGAACAAACCTGACTTTTAATGCCATTCTAGCTGTGTGATCCAGTTGACAAGTCATTCATCCTCTCTGAATTTGTTTCCTAGTCTGTTTTATTAAATATTTCTCTAACTACACCTACTTAAGAGTCATTGTGGGTATCAAGTTAGATTTTATACCTGTAAGTACATACCAAGAAGGTATCTGGCATAAAGTAGGCATGTAATTAATATTTTCCATTTCTTCCTTTCTTCTGCCTAGAACACCCGCTCTACTGTAGATTTCCTGAAGAAGTCCTCAACCTTTTAAAATCCAGCTTAATGGTTAACTATTCTCTGAATCCTTACCTGGGCTGCTTAGAAAATAGTGTTTTGCTTCTTTATTTCTGTTCTAATAGGAGTTCCTATAGACTGTTGGCTACATTAATACTTTTTCTCATTGCAATTTAGATATTGTATTTTCAGATCATATTCTTTCACTTAGACTATGAATTTCTTCATCTTATTTTATACTTGTGTTTACTGCTCCTTGCATGGTGCTAGGCCCGTAGTAGGCTCTCAAATGCAGCTATGTCCCAGATAGCTCAGCAGTGAACTTTCACATACAGTTAAGCATTCTTTTGATTGCATAATGCCTTTGCTCCTTTACCAAGACCCTGTAAAAACATCTATTGTTAGTAAAATTGCTGCCTAGGGTTCAGATTTTTATTTTAATAAATCTTAGATTAACAAGGAACTAAATTGGCCTACTCTGTTGTTAAAAAAAGTCAGACTGCTGGATTCCATTTTCATAAAAAGTTATATCCATTAAATCTAATTGTCAAAACTTCTCCTACCAAGAAAGAACAGTTAATTATCTGTATTACTTAATTAAACTATATTGCAGTCTCTTTACCAAAACTTTGCAATTTTTTATTCCAGTGGGATGACTTTATTTAAAAAATTTTAAACTCAGGATTTCTCTTTCCAATAAGTATTTTTTTTTTTTTTTTTTTTTTTTGAGACGGAGTTTTGCTCTTGTCACCCAGGCTGGAGTGCAATGGTGCGATCTTGGCTTACTGAAACTTCCGCCTCCTGGATTCAAGTGATTCTCCTGCCTCAGCCTCTCGAGTAGCTGGGATTACAGGCGTGTGCCACCATGCCCAGCTAATTTTTGTATTATTAGTAGAGATGGGGTTTCACCATGTTGACCAGGCTGGTCTCGAATTCCTGACCTCAGGTGATCCACCTGCCGCAACCTCCCAAAGTTCTGGGATTACAGGCATGAGCCACCATACCTGGCCTCTTTTAACTCTTTAAAAACTTCAGTTTCATGTTTAAGTTATAGAGAATATACATCTGTGTAGTATGGGAAATAAAAATTAGAGAGAATAGAGAGAGGAGAGCATCATTTTAATAGATATTTGAACATGTTCTATTTAATAATTACGTGGATTTAACGCCAACCAACATGTTATGCAACCTTATACTTCATTAAATATAGCTAACGTGATCTGCCTACTAATGCAAAGAAAAATGAACTTCAGGCTGGGCGCAGTGGCTCACACCTGTAATCCTAGCACTATGGGAGGCCAAGGCTGGCGGATCGCAAGGTCAGGAGATTGAGACCATCCTGGCTAACAGGTGAAACCCTATCTCTACTAAAAATACAAAAAATTAGCCAGCTGTGGTGGCACGCACCTCTAATCCCAGCTACTCGAGAGGCTGAGGCAGGAGAATTGCTTGAACCAGGGAAGCAGAGGTTGCAGATCATGCCATTGCACTCCAGCCTGCGCGATAGAGCAAGACTCCTTC
>NW_012120487.1:5316844-5336081 GCF_000951035.1 Colobus angolensis palliatus
TGTTAGCCAGGATAGTCTCGATCTCCTGACCTCGTGATCCACCTGTCTCGGCCTCCCAAAGTGCTGGGATTACAGGCTTGAGCCACCGCGCCCGGCCTCCAATAAGTATTTTTAATAATGGGGTAGATATTTCCCATTGTAGCCAAAAAATCAATTTTAAAATTTCCATTAGAAAATGGGAAATGATGTTACTTTGTTCTACCTGATTGTCCCTCAAAGATGCATTTTATATAAGATCAATCAAGCAACATTGAACTTTTAGATTTTTAGTTACTTAACCATATCTCTAGGTTCTACAGTGATTATTACCCATGATTTGACTTCAAGCTGAAAGGACCACTGTCATTCAAAATGAGGTGCTGAAGCACATACTGTGCTTCCAGAGATTAAATGGGAAGAGTTTACATTCAGTATTAACCTGTTCATGTTCAGAATCTTATGTGTGATTTACTGGTGATTTTAGTGATATATGTACTAAACTCTTTAATTATACTTAAAGGAATTGTTTTATGAAGCCAGTCACATATGATACTTTTATTTTCTGGGTTCATTTTTTAAAGTTTAAGTTTTTAATTGTCAAAAATGTCAAACAGTACAAAAGATCATAGAGTAAAAGGTAGGGCTCTCTTCTACCCCAACTGTTTGATATCCTTTCCAGAGGTAACTAGTATATTATCACTTGTATATCATGAGTTATTTTAAATGCCGGTCTTGAACATTTATTATGTGAAATTCTTGTTATCATAGTTAGAAATTTTTTATTAAATAGAAAGATAGTCTTTAGATTGTGGCACAAACTACTGTGGGGAGAGGTCTATACACAGAATAACCACATTATCATCTAAAGTGGAGTGGGTCACTTCTGAGAGTAAAAGGGGGCACTATTAACATGATACTGAGCCAGCAGATACAAACCATGCTCTATATGCACCTATTGATAAGTCAAATGCATGTCTCTTTTCTGTGAATAATTAGCTCATTTCTCCATCTGATCTCTTTCTTGATTTGTCCCTTTAACCAACCTATTACATTGTTTTCTCCCCTTTCAGACTATGCTGTGGAAGAGAAACCATCACAGATTTCAGTAATGCAGCAGTTGGAGGATGGTGGCCCTGACCCACTTGTATTTGTTTTAAATGCAAATTTGTTGTCAATGGTTAAAATTGTGAATTGTAAGTTATAAATTCTTAAAAATTAAAATTAGATATGGTTTACTGACTCATAGATAGTACATAAAACTTTCAGATTTATTACACACAAGTATTTTTATATAGAGCCACATCTTACTAAACACTGAGTTCTGAAAAAGTTGGTTTGTATAAAATAATATATCCCAGAGGACAGCTGTGGAACTAACTGAAACTCTCACATTTAGTTACAGGGGTGAGGTAGGTGAATTCTCCATGGAGGAAAGCCAAACAAATCTTGAACTTATCTGACTTAAGTTCTTCTTGAGATGAGTATGTTAAATCACAACTTACCACTAGAATAACTGGTGGTAGATAAATTATACAGGCTACTCAAATAATTTATATGCTAGGTTTTAATCCCAGAAACCTCAATTATGGTGCAAAACATTTTTTAGGAAAAGTGTTAGCTAACACACAATAAAGCTTCAGTATATCATAAATTGAGATTCAGAAGAAACTTCTCAATTCTTGGTGCTAGCATCATGGGCATCAGAATGAGAAAGATGATAGTATTTCAGAATTTTTTGAGACAGAGTCTCACTCTGTCACCCAGGCTGGAGTGCAGTGGCATGATCTCTGTTCACTGCAACCTCCACCTGCTGAGCTCAAACAGTCCTCCCACGTCAGCCTCCCAAGTAGCTGAGACTGCAGGTGCGCACCATGCCTGGCTATTTTTTTTGTATGTTTTTGTAGAGACAGGATTCTCACCATGTTGCCCAGATTGTTCTTGAACTCCTGGACTCAAGTGATCTGCCTGCCTTGGTCTCCCAAAGTGCTGGGATTACAGATGTGAGCCACCGTGCCAGCTAGTAAATTTGAGAATTATTTAGAGAGTGTGTTTATTATGAATGAGTGTTAATAGGCAATTTTAAAGGAAGGAACCTCTGGGGAACGATCCTGCAGTTTTCCATGTGTACTTAAGTTGATTTTGGAAACCAGAAACATATACTGCTTCCTTAGAAGTTCTACATTGATGAAATGTGGGTTTCTGGCTTACTTGCTAATCACACTCTTATATGTTTGGCCAGTTATTAATGCTTGCTACCTTTCCTTCTAGGATCAGATTTAAAATTAATTTGCTTGAAATTTCAATTTGCCATATCTAGTTTATAAATTTTGCTTAGAAATTAGCTAACCTAAGACCAGGCACCATGGTGCACAACTGTAGTCCCAGTGTTTTGGGAGGCCAAGGCAGATGAATCACTTGAGCCTAGGAGTTTGAGACCAGCCTGCTCAATATGGTGAAACCTCATCCCACAAAAAAAAGAAATATATTGGGCATGGTAACATGCTGCTGTAGTCCCAGCTACTCACAAGGCTGAGGTGGGAAGAGTTCTTGAGCCCAGGAGATAGAGGTTGCAGTGAGCCGAGATCATACCACTGCACTCCAGTCTGAATAACAGAGCGAAACCCTATTTAAAAAAAAAAAAAAAAAAATTAGCTAACCTAGATTCTTGAAGTGTATACCATTATTAGGAATGTCCTATTTAAGTACATAAAACAAGGATTCCCAAAGTGAAATAAAGATGTCTTTCTTTTTTTGATTTACATTTGTTTTGATTTACATGGGTGGTATTCATAATTTTATGTGACTCTTTTTTCAGTTCCTTTGGGGATCCCATTGTGTTGAGGTATGAAGAGTAAAAGTGTCAAGGATTAAACATTGTTTTTGACTACATATGGTTTCTCCTGTTCATACTCTCTGTATAGCCTTAAAGTGAAGGAGTGGAACTAAGTAGTTCAGAAAAGCCATCCTTTTCACTAATTTTTATGGCATGAAGCCAAGTGAAATCATGTTGCTGATTATCTAGAATTTTTTCCCAGAAAGGACTATAGTTAAAATAGCTCGAATCTTTTGGTCATATATTAAATTTAATAAATATACATAAAATATATTTTCTTTAGGTCACAACCTGAAGACAAAGGTATACTACTGTCTTTTATTGTAATTACTTTTAGCCTTACATAGGTAATTACTTCCTTTGATGATATGATTTTTAAAAATATAACGGTGGAAGACTATGTTCTTTAATCACATTTGGCTATGTATTGGCTTACAATACCTAGTTTGGTTTTATTTTAGTATTAATAGAATGTTGCTTCTTTTAATAATAGGAGTTAAAAGTTTTAAGTGCATTTTATTATTATTTCTTTTACTTCCTTTTCAATCTTTTCTAAGTGTTTAGAAAAGAGCCAGAGGCATTGGCATGTTTTATTTTCTACAATAGTTTTTTGGCGCAATGCAGTGACAGTTCATAGTTGAATTACATAGACTTAGTGTGATCTATTTTAATCTTTGCTGTATTGTAACATAGATTTCTGTGCAACTTTTTTTAAGAGTAAGGATTGATAGGAATCTCTTTATTTTTATATTTTTATTCCATCTGTAGATGTGAACAGGAAGTGTTGGTGTTTCACAACCAAGGGAATGCATGCAGTGGGTCAGTCTGAGATAGTCATTCTTCTACAGTGTTTACCAGATGAAAAGTGTTTGCCAAAGGATATCTTTAATCACTTTGTGCAGCTTTATCGGGATGCCCTAGCAGGTATGACTTAGTCTGCTCCCTTTGTAGATGACAAAAAAATTTTGAATTCAAATACAAGATAATAGTCTTAACTTTGGACATAAGCATGGCAGGGGTCTTTGATATTAGTGGCAAGTTGGAGCTTTCCATGGTTTGAGGAAATTATAAATTTTAGTATTGTACCTGGTATGGTTATTATTTTACAGAGGCTGAAATCAAAGCTGTAAGAGAATCTGGTGACCTAACCGTAAGAATATTTTCTTTTTAGTGGCCTAGGGGTCAGGATATTGGTATCTGGTAGAAGGAAGCATATTTGTAACTTACTTCTTGTTTCTTTGGTTAACAATATTTATTTAATCATAGTGTAAATGCTAATGAATATTCAAATTTCAAAAACAATTAGCATAGATGACTTTATGGCTTGTGGCTCCAAAATAAATCGTAAATATTAACTAGCAATTTAAAAGTAAAGGCATAGAGGTTAGAAGTTGGGAAAGACTAAGGATATTAACATAAAAAGAAACTAAGATTGAGAGAAAAGAAGCACAATATTTATTTGGCATTATAATTATTTATTATGACATTGTGTTATTTGACATTGCAAAGTCAGCCTCTCTTTGATTTAACAAATGAGGTAAAAAATGGTGTAATTGAACTGTTCTCATTTATTGTAACAGGATGTCAGTATATAATATCTGTACTTGATAAATAGGATTTATCTTTGAGGAAGAAGACTTGGAGATGGTGTGAGGGTGACTGGGGTATTAAAGCTATTTTCACGTATTATTTGATAATATTTCATACATAATATTAAAACCATAAATTTTTCAGACTTTCTTAATGTAATAATTTTCATTGTGGGATTCTGTGCCAAAGATAGTATCCAGAATATAAAATGCACTTCTGTGAATGAAAGTGTTTATTACAGCATTACCTAAATTTAACACAAAAATTCAGAAGCAACCTAAATGTCTTAGTTTTGGTGAAAAGTTTAACTGTGTTATACTTATTAGATGTGAGCATCTTTTTGAGAACTCTTTTTGGCCATTAAAACAATATTTATGAAAAGAATGTAATAACATGGAAAATGCTCTTTAAATAATTACAGAAGCAGAATATATAGTTGTATTTTTAATGTGATATAGATTATGCGTAAAAGATTGTGCCTTTATGTCTTCATTAGTCTCTACAATAATTTAGGTGTAGCATTACGTAGGGCAAGGTGATACACTGGAAACTGACCACACGATACCTGTGAAGTACCTTTGAGTGTTTACCCTGTCTGTTCCAAAATGTGTAGGGTTAAATCTAAAATCACCCAGGTCCTCCAGGCCACATAATACCCTGGAGCTGAATTTAGTCCTGGAAATAACCGGGAACTTTCACTTTTCTCCTCAATCTGAATGTATTCACTTTTAAAAACTCTAGAAAATGGCATTGGAGGTTCAAGTAATTGTACGTTCATGTGGATTTTGAGAGGGTGTCAGAGACTAGGGTATGGGAGGTTCATGAATGTCTTATTTAGGAGCCCATCCTTTATTCTGTAGGCAATGAAGAACCATTGAAAGAATTTAAGATGATGAGTGACATAATCAGATTTGCATTTTAAAAAGATGACTGTGGAAGCATTGTGAAAAATGGATCAAAGTCCGTGAGTCTGGTGGCAGTTAAGAAGCAATTTCAGGATAAGCAAATGTATATTCATACACTAGAATACTGCTCAACAGTAAAAATGAACTAACTGCTGATGTACACAACAACATGCATGACTTCACAGACATGCTGAGCAAAAGCCAGGCACAAAGAAGTACATATTGGATGATTCCATTTATATGATTTTCTGAAACTGGCAGAATTAATCTGTGGTGATAGAAATTAGGTCAGTGTTTGCCTAAAGTGAGGTGGAGGTGCAGGTGCTAGAACTAATTACAGAGAGTCCCAGAAAACTTTCTGAGATGAGAGCTCTATATCTGGATTAGGATAGTGGTTACATGGCTGTTTGCCAAAACTCATTGAAATGTACACTTAAAATCTATTGCTTTTATAATATATAGATTATACCTCGGTAAAACTTATTTTTTAAAAAGATATTGCAGGAATCCAGCAAGAAATTAAGAAATTATCAGGATTTAAATTAAATAATTGCAGTGGAAATAAAGAGTACTGGAGAGATATGAAAGATGTGGTGCTTCAATTCAGTAGGATTTGGTAACTAATTGGATATGGGGGGTTAGAGGGGGCAAGTTAAGGTTGGCCTCAGATTCCTCGCTTGAGCACCTAAGTGTATGTTGGTCTTATTCATCAAGATGGTGAATAGAAGAACAGATTTGGCAGAGGAAAGGGAATTCTTTGTTCAATGTGCTGAATTTGAAATAATGACATCAGATGAAACATGAAAATGGCAGATGAATATATGGGTATGGATCCCAGAAGATAGGTCTGAGTTAAGATATACAGATTTGGGAGACACAGCTTTTACGGGATAGTTGAGAGTATGGTTGTAAATGGGATAGGCCCGTGTGAAGAGACTACATCCGTAGATGGAATCCTGGGAGATAGACAGCCTCTCTCGGCAAGGAGAGGATGTGAATTATTGTGTGAATTATTAAGATATGTTTAGCATAAATGGTTATATTTTTTAAAAAGGATACTTATATGTCAGTTGAGTCCATTTTGAACTATTAAATTGCAAAAATTTTGAAACAACAAAAATACTTGGAACTGATTACACAATACTAATGATAGTCTCAAGGTCAGACTATAATACATCTAAGCCAACTAAAAATACTTTCTATAATGTAGGATAGGGACGTGAACATATAGATGTATATGTAAGGAAATAACATTTCAAAAGCATAAATAAGATGAAGGAGTTTTTCCTTGAATAGGAATCATTTCACAGCTCATCCAATATTGGGACTAGAAAGCATTTTAGATAATTTAATACAAACTCTTCATTTTTTAGATAAGGAAAATCAGACCTAGAAGTGTGAATGGCTTACCTAAATCACAGACCAAGTTGGTGGCAGAATTAGGACTATAGCTTCCAGATCAGTATTCTTTACATTATGTCAGTTGCCTCTGTGTATCCATTAATAATATGTCAGTTCTTAAAAAACACAGATATATTATCTATATACTATACATATTTATTAAGAATCCTATTTTTAGATAATCAGGGTAATAGCTTGATACATTTCACTATAAATTTTTTAATAAGTAAAAACATATTTTGGGTATTCTAAAACAGGGGTCCCCAACCCACAGGCCATGGACTGGTATTGGTCGGTGGCCTGTTAGGAACCAGGCCACACAGCAGAGGTGAGTGGCAGGCAAGCAAGTGAAGCTTCATCTGTATTTATAGCTTCTCCCCATCACTCACGTTACTGCCTGAGCTCTGCCTCCTGCCAGATCAGCAGCGGTATTAGATTCTCATAGAAGTGCGAACCCTGTTGTGAACTGCACATGTGAGGGATCTAGGTTGTGTGCTCCTTATGAGAATCTAATGCCTGATAATCTGTCACTGTCTTCCATCACCCCCAGATGGGACAGTCTAGTTGCAGGAAAACAAGCTCAGGGATCCCTCTGATTCTACATTATGGTGAGTTGTATAATTATTTCATTATAGATTACAATGTAATAATAATAGAAATAAGGTGCACAATAAATTTAATGCACTTGAGTCATCCTGAAACCATCTCCCCTCCTCCACAGTCCGTGGAAAAATTGTCTTCCATAAAACCCATCCCTGGTGCCAAAAAGGTTGGAGGCTACTGTTCTGAAATGATCGGAGGCCAGCCGTGGTGGCTCACACCTGTAATCCCAGCACTTTGGGAGGCCAAGCCAGGTGGATCACCTTAGGTCAGGAGTTCAAGACCAGCCTGTCCAACATAGTGAAACCCTGTCTCTACTAAAAATACAAAAAATTAGCCGGGCGTGGTTGTGGGTGCCTGTCATCCCAACTACTTGGGAGGCTGAGGCAGGAGAATTGCTTGAACCCTGGAGGCAGAGGTTGCAGTGAGCCGAGATCATGCCATTGCACTCCAGCCTGGGCAACAAGAGTGAAACTCCATCTCAAAAAAAAAAAAAAAATTACCACAATTTATTATTTTTCTCTTCTGTGTAGTACATTGAGTGAAATTGACAAATTGTATCTTAAATTTCTCCTGAGTGTGAAACCTTGAATATTGTATCACTAGCTTAGGGTTATTCTGCCCTAAATCACAGAAAAGCCTTAGGAGCTATTGGATGAACTTTTTAATAATTTCCTGTGAATTTTAAAATCTAAACTACAGGTATTTAATAACCATATGTGTATTATATATCTATCTATGTGTGTGTATCTATGGTTCACCTGTATATACACACACACTTTTTTGTCATGCACAGTTTTTGCATTCTGCAGTGAAGAGAAACATTATAATTTGTGAGAAATTATGTTCTGAGAGTTTCAGAATGCCTTCTGGTTATGACAGTGCCATCGGAGGTTCTAGACTGTGTATTGTTTCTCCCTGTCTCCTATTCATTCCTCCATATTTTGTACCTGTTTTTTGCAAACCATCTATTCTGAATATAGACTTGAATGAAGTTGGACTTGTATCTACCAGATTGTTATTTCTGGAGTTAATCTCTGGTTGTTTCCCTCTCTTACTCAAAAGCTTCTTTGGCTTTGTATTGCCTTTAGAATTAACTGCGCTCCAACATTCAGTATTCTGCATGATCTGTTCCTAAATTTTTAGTCTCATTTCCCGCTAGTCATCTCTCCATACTTCCATTGTAGCCAAACGAAACATTTCTTGGTTCATTTTATGTATATTCTGATGATTTTCCATTTCATTACCCATGATTATGCTACTCCCAACCATGCTATTTCCCAACACCCCAACTGTCTCAATCCTGTCAGTTGTCCTAAATCTTAAAGACCACTTTCTCCATGAATTCTTTCTTGATGGTCCTCCTAGACAGAAGTAATCTCTTCTGAACTCCCTTAATCTTTTGTTTTTAATTTAATTAATTAATTTATTTATTTTGAGGCAGAGTCTCGCTCTGTCGCCCAGGCTGGAGTGCAGTGTTGCGATCTTGGCACCCTGCAACCTCTGCCTCCCGGGTTCAGGTGATTCTCCTGCCTCAGCCTCACAAGTAGCTCCCAAGTAGCTGGAACTATAGTCGCATGCCACCACACTTGGCTAATTTTTGTGTTTGTAGTAGAGACAAGGTTTCACCATGTTAGCCAGGTTGGTCTTGAACTCCCAAACCTCAGGTGATCCACCCGCCTGGGCCCTCCAAAATGTTGGGATTACAGGTGTGAGCCACCGTGTCCAGTCTAATCTTTTATTGGTAAGAAAGTGTTTGGTATTGTTATGGTTTCGGTGTTTGTCCACTCTAAAACTCATGTTGAACTTTAATTGCCATTGTAACAATATTAGGAGGTGGGACCTTTAAGAGGTGATTAGACCATGAAGGCTTTACCCTTATGGACGGGATTAGTGCTGTTATAAAAGGAGGGGGTTCATTCCCCTCTTGCTCTCTCTTTGGGAAGCTGAGGCAGGAGGATTGCTTGAGGCCAGGACGTTGAGACTAGCCTGGTCAACATAATGAGACCCTATTTCTACCAAAAAAAAAAAAAAAATTAACTAGGCCTAATGGCATATCCCTGTAATCCCAGCTACTTGGGAGGCTGAGGTGGGAGGAGTCCTTGAGCCCAGGAATTTGAGGCTGTAGTGAGCTATGATTGCACCACTGCATTACAGCTTGAGTGACACAGTGAGACCCTATCTTTAAAAAAATAATAATAATAACATCATGTCATGGTTCATGTTTTTATTTTATTTTTCAAATTCTGAACCTTTTGGTAAATTAAATTTATTAGAATTATGGTATTGTAGCTTTGCAAAGTAATTATTATTATTATTTTTTTGAGACGGAGTCTCGCTCTGTTGCCCAGGTTGGAGTACAGTGGCATAATCCCTACTCACTGCAAGCTCTGCCTCCCGGGTTCACGCCATTCTCCTGCCTCAGACTCCTGAGTAGCTGGGACTACAGGTGCTCGCCACCATGCCTGGCTAATTTTTTGTATTTTTTTTTAGTAGAGATGGGGTTTCACTGTGTTAGCCAGGATGGTCTTGATGTTCTGACCTCGTGATCCACCCTTCTCAACCTCCCAAAGTGCTGGGATTACAGGCGTGAGCCACTGCACCTGGCCTCTTTGCAAAGTAATTTTTCAACTGATGAGAAAGTTACATGGAACTATTTATGAAGAGGTGATTTAAGACAAATACCTAACATTTTTGAGCACTTAATATACGCTAAGCAGTGTATTCATTGCCTTATGTACACTATTTTATTTCTTCTAAAGTGCAACTCAGATTCATACTGTTACTGTTTCTATTTACACATGAGGAAAATGAAAGACACCGAAGGCCTAAGTAACTTAAGATCACACAGTTAGGTGGTAAGTGGCTGAACCCAGGTTTAAACTCACTTATGTAGTCTGTAAATCTCATGTTTTGAACCATAAGAAGTACTATAGTGTCTCTTGAGCTGTTTTTTTAAGAGATAGGGTCTTGCTCTGTCACCCAGGCTGGGTAGCAGTGGTGCCATCATAGCATACTCACTGCAGCCTTGATCTCCTTGGGCCCAAGTGATCCTTCCTTCTCAACCTCTCAAGGGGCTGTGATTACAGGTATGAGCCACCTGACCTGACTCCTCTTGAGCTTTCATGATCAATCTCACAGATACACTAAACTGAGGACATGACCTTTTACGAAGTAGTCATGCATAACTTCAGTTTATTGCATTACAAAGAACTCCAAGAAACTTTCTAAATTCTTTTGATGGCTTGAATTTTAGTCGTATTAGCACTTAGAAATATTAGTGTTTATTGGCTGGGCGCGGTAGCTCATGCCTGTAATCCCAACACTTTGGGAAGCCGAGGGAGGCAGATCACTTGAGGTCGTGAGTTCGAGACCAGCCTGGCCAACAGTAGCTAAACCCTGTCTCTGCTAAAAATACAGAAATTAGCCAGGAGTGTTGGTGCGCGCCTATAGTCCCAGCTACTTGGGAAGCTCATGCAGGAGAATCACTTGAACCTGGGAGGTGGAGGTTTCAGTGAGCTGGGATCATGCCACTGCACTCCAGCCTGGGTGACAGAGCGGGACTCTGTCTCAAAAAAAAAAAAAAGAAAGAAATATTAGTATTTATTAAAATGAATGAACCATTTGCTTGGAAATGGTTCCATTTGAGTTGATGTGAGGATTAATATGCTTTGAAACAAAAGGAAGCTATTGTCACATAGATATTTAAGTTATATTTGAATTGAATTTACAGATGGCTGGCTACTTGTAAGGATTTGAAAAATAGTTTAAATTCCAAATTAAAGATGGAAAATTGTAAATTACTGTATCTGTATATTTTTTGAAAGACTGTGTGACATACAAAGACTAGGAGATTGAAAGATCTGCTTTCTAGGTTTTACTTTGCCACTTATTTACCTCATGTCTTTTCAGAGTCACTTCACCTCTACCTCTAAGCTTCAGTTTCTTCATTTGTCAAATAAAACCCCAAATTTCGGGGAAATGGTACCGTTCTGCTTACCTGCTAGCACTGATCTGATGATTATCTCATTAATGTTATGTAAAATTACTTTATAAACCATTGATAATAAAGCATTTAACATCTTTACCAGGTCATTTAAACTCAGAAACAAGATTTTGTGTCATTTTAGTTATATGGGTTCTTCACTAGTCTTGGGGTATATATAAAGTTAGTTCTGTGGATTCATGGCATTGAATGCAGTCATCGAGAAGTACCTATATAAATTAGTACATAACAGACTTTATGCGTTCAAGAGCCTCAGATTAGGTCTTCAGATGAAAGCCTTCCTTTCTTTGTCAAATTCTTATACCCACTGTTTTATTTTTGCCAGTATCTACACTTGTGCAGTGTTACTTGTTTGTAGATGAGATAGTATATGACAGTCTAAATCAGTCATTATTGGTAATCTACATTTTTTTAAAGTAATAAATATTTAAAAGATAAAAGATATATTTTATAATGAGAGGGGACTTCGTGAAGAATCTGTGATTGGGATGAAGAGAGTGTTAAATGGAAGAGGCAGAAAGGAAATCAATATCTGTGGAAAATAACTGCTAATAGATTCTAGGCTCTAATGGGGAAATTACAAAGGAATAATGAGTGAGTGCCTTGAGTACTAAGCCAACATATTTTTCACCTCTAAGCTAGGACAATCTTTGTGAAATATAAACATTACACCGTGTCTTAGTCTATTTTTGCTGCTATAATGGAATACCACAGACTGGATAATATATAATGAACAGAAATGTATTTCCTATAGTTCTCATGGCTGCAAAGTCCAAGGTTGAGGGATAGGCATCTGGTGAGGACCTTTTTGCTGCATCATCCCATGGCAGAAGGGCAAATGGGGTGGGGAAGAGAGAGAAAGAATGTGCATGTGCCTGAGGGCATGTGCACAAGGGAGGCCGAACTTGTCCTTTCATAACAAACCCACTCCCAGGATAACAGCATTAGTCCAGTCACCTCTCATGAGGCCTTACCTCCTAGCACCAAGTTTCCAACACATACTTTTTCAGGAATATATTCAAACCATAGCATGCCATTGATAGAATTAGAGGAATGCTGTCATGCACCTTACATTGTGGAGGGAAAGCATCTCTTTCTTTAATTCCCTATTCTCCTCCTTATTCACCAAAGCTAGATAAAGAGATGAAAAACAAATTTTTTCTCTTTGACAAATTATCTGTTGAATTTTGTATGAAGTATCTCTTACATTGTATCCTAGAATTCCAGAATCAAGAGTAGTAGTAAAGAGGCAAAGGTGAATTTGGGGATCTGATCTCCCTAAAGTTCCTGACACTGTATCCTTGATTCTGCAATGGTTGCCAGAAAAAATTTAAATTTATCTAAATCTCACTCTAAAATCATTGAAAATCCCCCCCAAAATCATATATTTGGCTGATCAATATATGTATATTTGCATTAGAATAATAATAGTTACAATTTTTTGAGAATACAGTGTTGCTGGTCCTGTTAGTCATTTTATAGATTTCCTTTCATTTATGCTTTATAACACATCTGGAATTTAATTTAGTTTCTCCTTCCATTTTACATGGACATTGAGGCTCAGAGAAGTAACTTACCCCAAATCCCACAATAGTGAATAATCAAACTAGCATTCAAACCCGTATCTCTGGGACTCCAAAATCTGCAATTTATTTTTCAAAATGCCGTACTGCTACATTGATATGACAATTCTTTTGTTTTTATAGATCTGGCCCAGCAGCTTAATTGTGCAGCCAGACCTGGGTAATCCTGGAGCAAGGGTACTACCCCTAAATTCCTGAATGTACTACCTTAAATGTAAAATATAGATGATAATGTTTAAGTGAACATGACTTTCAACCACAAAGCTTCTCTGAGTTTAATGGGGAGTTATTCCCTTCACTTGTGGTTCCTACTGTCAGGATACCTATCCGCTAAAATCAAGGATGCAAAGACGCATAACCATTATAAGAATGAACTCTCGTTTTCAAGAAAAGTAAGCATTAATTTCTCTGATGGAGATTGCTTCATTTGGTGTTATTGCTTTCAAAGGTATCAAAGGAAGCTCATACGTGGCAAGTGAACACATTTGTTGTTCCATCATTGAGCAGCTCTTGTCAGGAAGTCCTTTTGCAATTCTAAACTGAGGAAAATGTCTCCTTAATGAAGGGTTGATATGTTTGTTACTGTTTCATTCACAAAAGTATTTTGAATTATAAAATGGCTTGACCAGGCACGGTGGCTCACACCTGTAATCCCAACACTTTGGGAGGCCAAGGCGGGTGGATCACTTGAGGTCAGGAGTTTGAGACCAGCCTGGCCAATATGGTGAAACCCCATCTCTACTAAAAATACAAAAATCAGCTGGGCATGGTGGTGGGTGCCTATAGTCCCAGCTACTCAGGAGGCTGAGGCAGGAGAATTGTTTGAACCCGGGAAGCAGAGGTTGCAGTGAGCTGAGATTGCACCACTGTAATCCAGAGTAGGTGACAGAACAAGACTCTCTCTCCAGAAAAAAAAAAAAAAAAGAGAGAAACCTACTTAATATGAATTTAAATAAGCCCTAAATTACAGAGCTATGTTTCATATTTCTCTCAAAAAATTATAAACAATAAATCCTGTCCAGGCACAGTAGCTCACTCCTGTAGTCCTAGCACTTTGGGAGGCCAAGGTGGATAGATCATTTGAAGTCAGGAATTTGAGACCAGCCTGGCCAACATGGTGAAACCCTGTTTCTACTAAAAATACGAAAAAAATTAGCTGAGCATGGTGGTGCATGTTTGTAACCGTAGCTATTCAGGAAGCTCAGGTGAGAGGATTGCTTGAACCTGGGAGGCAGATGCTGCATTGAGCCAAGATCACACCACTGCACTCCAGCCTGGGTGACAGAGGAAGACCCCATCTAAAAACAAACAAACAAACAAAACAAACTTGTCTGTGGTACCATCTTCATAAATCCTCATCTTCCCTTAATGTCTTATAACTCTACTTATTACCATAATTCATTATGTTCATGAGTTGACTTTCTTCACCCAGTGAAATTATAAGCTTGGTGACAGCAGCTTCCTAATCTGAACATTTCTTTTCTTTTTTTCTTTTTTGAGACAGAGCCTCTCTATTGCTTAGGCTGCAGTGCAGTGGCACAATCTTGGCTCACTGCAACCTCCACCTCCCAGGGTCAAGTGATTCTCCTGCCTCAGCCTCCTGAGTAGCTGGGATTACAGGTGCACATCACCACACCTGATTAAATTTTGTATTTTTAGTAGAGACGGGGTTTTACCATGTTGGTCAGGCTGGTCTGGAACTCCTGACCTCGTGATCCACCCTCCTCAGCCTCCCAAAGTGCTGGGATTACAGGCGTGAGCCACCGCTCCTGGCCTTGAATATTTCTTTATGACCTTTGAGGCGATATTCTTGAGACCTCTAAAGCAATTCATACAGTAAAGCTATACAATTTAACCAAGGAAGGCATCAATATTTTTGGCTTTTATCTAGACAAACTTCAACAGTGTGATAATGTAACTTAGTTTATGCTCTTTAGAAGCCCTGATAAAATTGGAAACCAAATTTTCATTTAATAAATGCCATATATGGCCGGGCGCGGTGGCTCAAGCCTGTAATCTCAGCACTTTGGGAGGCCGAGACGGGTGGATCACGAGGTCAGGAGATCGAGACCATCCTGGCTAACACGACGAAACCCCGTCTCTACTAAAAAATACAAAAAACTAGCCGGGCGAGGTGGCGGGCGCCTGTAGTCCCAGCTACTCGGGAGGCTGAGGCAGGAGAATGGCGTAAACCCGGGAGGCGGAGCTTGCAGTGAGCTGAGATCCGGCCATTGCACTCCAGCCCAGGCGACGGAGCAAGACTCCGTCTCAAAAAAAAATAAAAAATAAAAAATAAATAAATAAATGCCATATATTTAAAAATCAGCTTTTTAAATGTAAGTCTTTCATAGTGAAAGATTGGGAATTACTGTTTGGTAGTGTCCATCCAGCCCAGTGTTGCATAATAATGTGTATTAAAAATATGATTAACTGGCCAGGCACGGTGGCTTACGCCTGTAATCCCAGCACTTTGGGAGGCTGAGGCGGGTGGATCATGAGGTCAGGAGATCGAGACCATCCTGGCTAACACAATGAAACCCTGTCTCTACTAAAAATACAAAAAAATTAGCCAGGCATGGTGGCGGGTGCCTGTAGTCCCAGCTACTCGGGAGACTGAGGCAGGAGAATGGGGTAAACCCAGGAGGTGGAGCTTGCAGTGAGCCAAGATTGTGCCACTGCATTCCTGCCAAATACGATTAATTTATTGATACAAAGTAACGAACTTTTTTGTTTTTAGGGAATGTGGTGAGCAACTTGGGACATTCCTTCTTCAGTCAAAGTTTCCTTGGAAGTAAAGAACATGGTGGATTCTTATATGTGACATCTACCTACCAGTCACTGCAAGACCTAGTACTCCCAACCCCACCTTACTTGTTTGGGATTCTTATCCAGAAATGGGAAACTCCTTGGGCTAAAGTATTTCCTATCCGTCTGATGTTGAGACTTGGAGCTGAATATCGACGTAAGTAATAAAAACACGTTTTTCAAAGCCACATGACCAAGGCATGATGACTAAAGAATGCCTGAAATATTCAGAGCCCTCCGTTTGGTGATATAATTCAGCAGAAATAGTCTTTTGAAATAGCTAAACTAAATTTGGCCAGTGTCTGCGCATATTGGGCGTAATGGGAAGCACTGAAAATAACGAATGAGAAAGTTGATTATGTATACCTTGTAAACTTACTGCTTTTATAGTTCATTGATAAAAAACATGATCATCTTTAGAAAAATGAATTTGAACTTAAGTAACTTTATTTTTTGTAGTGTCTGTATATGATGAGCATATTCTTTGTCACTTGGTTGGAAAACAGTTATGATCAATTATATTTTACTTAACATACTGGAAGCTAGTGAAATGGAAACCACTCTCAGTTGGTAAGGAATATGCTACAGAAGAAGAGCTTCCTTGCCCATGGCTTTAGCAGTGCAACTAAGATGTGATTTTTAAAAAGACATTAATGGTTAAATGCAAGCTTGATTTTAAATTTTATAGTTCCATCTAATTAAAAGTGCCCCATGCTAGGAATCAGACCACTTGAGTAAGATTCTCAACTCTGCCTCTTATAAGCTCCGTAACTTTGGGCAGGTCACTCAAGTTCTCTGATTGTGTTTCTTTTGTAAACTGGAAATAATAATGGTTGCTTTTTATTTTATATTGGATTGTTAACAGGATCCAATGAGAGAATAAATGAAACATTATTTTATAAACCATAAAACTGTGTTCTCAGCAAGTCAATTTCATTCTTTCACCAATTATTTATTAATTCAGTAAGAATTTAATAAAGGCCTCCCATATATCCTGAATCCTGGGAATTCTGAAATAGCTAAGACGTGATTATAGGCTCTTGGGAACTTTTATAAGGAATACATACAGAAATCATGATTATAGCAGTATATTGTGTTAAAACCTGTGCTCAAAGTTAAGTTCATTGGGAGCTCCAAGACGGGCTCTAACTTGACCAGGAATGAAGGAGTAGTTGGACCTTCAGTTTTCTTGAACCAGAGTGCCTCTGGATTATCTCTGAAGGCTATATATGAATCAGCTAAATGAATCAGGGAAAGGGAAAGGGAAAGATTGTGTGCAGAAGAACAACATATGTATCTTCCTGTTTTATACAGATGTTTCAAACCATAAAGTTCAAGAGATGAGCCAGCCTGTGATTTGCCTCTCCTAAGGAGGATCCTGGTTAGGAGTATAGAAGAATGAACTCTTGGCTGAGTGCCGTGGCTCATGCCTCTAATTCTAGCACTTTTGAGAGGCAGCTGAGGCGGGCAGATCATTTGAGGTCAAGAGTTTGAGATCAGCCTGGCCAACATGGTGAATACCATCTCTACTGAAAATACAAAAAAAATTAGCTGGGCCTGGTGGCACATGCCTGTAATTCCAGCTACTGGGGAGGCCAAGGCAGGAGAATCGCTTGAACCCTCTTACAGCAGGAGATCATGCCACTGCACTCCAGCCCTCCAGCCTAGGCGACAGAGTGAGACTCTGTCTCAAAAAAAGAAAAAAAAAAAAAAAAAAAGGAGTGAACTCTTAAATGTGTTGGGGAAAAAAAAAAGTGAACTCTTAAACTTACTGAGCACAGAGGAATCAGGAGATATTTTTTTCCTGGATTGTATCAATTCAGTTTGAAGACGATTGCTCCCTAACCTTGTGGGGGGAGACAGGGTCTCATTCTGTCACCAAGGCTGGAGTGCAGTGGCACAGTCATGGCTCACTGTAGGCTCGACCTCCTGGGCTCAAGCCATCCTTCTACCTCTCAGCCTCCCAAGTAGGTGGGACTGCAGGTGCATGCTACCACACCCAGCTAAAATTTTGTTTGTTTTTTGTAGAGACAGGGTCTCCCTAGGTTGCACAGGCTGGTCTCAAACTCCTAGGCTCAGGTGATCCTTCTGTCTCAGCCTCCCAAAGTGTTGGGATTACAAGCATGAGCCACTATGCCAGGCTATTGTGTGCCATTTTTGAAATATTTACGTCAAAAGGCTTATTCTGGTTATCAGAAGACTTAATATGGCTTAGGATTTGTCTGCTACCATGCCAAGTAGTTTTTGAGCCCAAAATTTGATATGTTCTAATGAACCATTACAATTATATTTTGAAAATTGTATTACTCATGAAATCTCTTTTACCAAAGTTTTATGTTGCCAAACTTAAGTTTGATTGTTTCTCATTTCCATAGTTTATCCATGCCCACTATTCAGTGTCAGATTTCGGAAGCCATTGTTTGGAGAGACGGGGCATACCATCATGAATCTTCTTGCAGTAAGTCAGGAATTGTTTTTCCTTTGTCCTTACTGGAGTTTATATGGGAGAAAGAAGAAAGCAAGTTTATTATTTTCTTGGTAGCTGTGCCCAAGCTGCTTCAGGCAGGTAAAGATTTATGCTGAAGATAAAGAACAGTATATATATACACACATATATATACACACACACATATATATACATATATACCTATATACATATATAAAAATATATACACATATATACACACACATATATATACTCTTTTGCAAACATGAAGTGAAATGGTACAGAATTCCAGTGCCTGATTATACACTTACTGTCTAACCTTGCAGAATTATTGTGAGGACTAGAAGTAATATATAAATAAAACACCTAGCATTCTGTCTTATTTTTATTTTAAGACTGGCATTCTATGAGTTTTTCTTGTGTTATTATAGGTTATTATCCAAGCAGAGATTGGTCAGAGATTGTACCCAGATACCCCAAGCCAGTAAGGCTACTGCTCTCTGCTGATGGATCTGAATATGAACTGGAATTTAAACTTCATTGTTTTCCTTTCTTCTGGGCTCTCTCATGTCTCCTACACACATGCACAGGTTCTGACTCTGTTGGCCAAGAACATTGGTTGGCTTGAGTCCACTAAGTTCTCCGCTGCATATATGCACAGACTAGGATCAATCCTGGATATCTGGATATTAAATAAACAGTTTATGAAGCTGCCTATGGTTGTCACATCTCCCAGAACTTACCCCAAACAGGTTTAGTGAACTCAAGCTAATCAATCTACTGGGCCTCCCTTTTTAGTAACCACTGAGATTACCACTTTGACAATGTTCCATAGCAAGTAAACTCCTTCAAGTAGCAAAACTCATTTTTTTGTTTGTTTTGTTTTGTTTTATTTGACACAGAGTCTCACTCTGTTGCCCAAGTTGGAATGCAGTGGCGTGATCTCAGCTCATTGCAACCTCTACCTCCCAGCAATTCTCATGCCTCAGCCTCCCGAGTAGCTGGGACTATGGGAGCACACTACCACACCCAGCAAATTTTTTTATTTTTTATAGAGAGAACATTTTGCCATGTTGGCCAGAATGATCT